>NC_135427.1:5027445-5269945 GCF_051991245.1 Festucalex cinctus
TGAGTCACAGCCAATCAGAGAACCCCATGTCAGTACCAGTATTTTGCCGGATTACTGCTTAACTGTTTCTGTGTACCGCTCTCTTAGTTTCCTCTCAATGTGAATAAATAAATAAACTTATTTGTGTCTTCATTTGGGATCCTACCTCTCAGCACACAACTCTATTTAACTGTAGTAGCTTTTAGTTTTGTTAAAAAAAAAAATGCTGAGGAATCGGGACTGAATCGGCACATCTTAAAAATGAGGTGACTTGGACTGAGGTCCCAAAAGTGTCATCGGAACATCCCTAATAAGATGTACTGAAAGTGTGACTGAGAGAAATGCTGTGAAATGAAAGCGGATACACTGTTGGCAAGTATTCAAAACAGCTTCCCGAAACAAATTAGAATTGAAGTTCTAAATGTAGGTCAGTGTTTCTGATTGTGTTCAGGCCGCCAGAGAACAAAGTGGATTTTCACCACCCAAACAATGCTGCTAGCTTTTTAGCTCCAAGCTGCTGCCCGTCAGTTTCTAGCCACCAAACTCAAAACTGATTTTTTTTTTTTTTTTTTCAACATTTAAGGCAATATTGTTGGATCAGGTCCCACATTTTACAACCTTTCAGATTCTGGATACCATCTTTAATATTAAATTCCAAAACCTATACGGCTGTTTTTGGTCATCTTTTGTTTGCTGTCAGTCAGGCATTGTGTGTGTGTCGCTGAAAAAGCAACAGCATGTGTGTATCCTCTGGCTAAACGACCTGATTTAGCATCTGGACCAGTGAGTGAGAATGAGACAGAAGGAGGACGAGGAGATGGACAAGTTTTCGGCGAGTCTGTAACGCACGACTGAAACTCAACTCTGGAAGGATTGATCTTGCCTTTGGGAATTGGTTATCTCAGACTCGGGAATATCAACGGTATCGAGAAAAGTATTAACATTATACACAATCGGGATGAATGTCAGTGTGTTTCTGAAGGTTTTGGAATCGTCTCCCCAAATTTCTACAGCCACCGCAGCCTCTTTGATTTCCTCTGGGACACAACCTGAAATGGACTTTGCTTGATTCGCGGTCTCTTCTGTCCATATCACCCACAAGTAACGTCTGCACATCCGATTGGTAAAAAAATAGCCACGGAAAAATCAGAATTAGGAGTTATTCGAATCCAGAAAGGGTTTTCTTTCTGAGAGCGTTTGTATTTGGCCAGGTGCACCAAGAACCATCAGGTATGCCAATGGTGGTCTGAATAAGAGGTCCAAGACAAGTCTGTGACTTAGCCGTAGAATCGCCAGATATATGTTTTGGTGGTCTAGTGGGGGTGGAAAGATCCAAGCATGCTACACAACTTTGGCATTTGAGGGATTGGGACAGACATACAAACGACCAGATCCTGAACTGGTATTCATTGGTGGTCTAGTGATCAAAAGAAAGCAATAAAGACACAAGTAAGGAAGAAAGATGGTAAGACAGACAGACAGAAAGGAAAAGAAAAGAGAAAGACTTGTTGCTAGTTTGGAACTGGACTCATTCATCAGTTAAACCTGTGCCCCAATGCTCGGTATGCTGCTGCTCAGTTTGGGTAAAATCTCTGTTTGGTCCATTTCAGAGATATCCGAGTATCCTTTTCACTTGGATTTCGTCAACCGCCTTCCAGGTACGGAATCTCATTTTACAGGAGAATGGGTCAAGATGTCGGTGAGCTCCTGGCAATTGGGTCACGTCACGGTTGACTGGTTAATCGGGTGGGATGCGGCTTTGCCTGCGGAGTTGTCGTCTGTTGCCATCCTGTGAAGTGACGGCACTTTGCTGGTCTGGATGCTGTGTTGTTGGCAGCTCACCCTGAGGAGCTTTGCCGATGTAGCGGCTACCAAAAGGGCCCCGTAACCTTGGACGCACCAAAGGAAACCGGACAGTGCGTTCGGCGCGGTGTCATAAGCGGGGTGCCACACCCGCTCACACCTGCGACCCATTGAGGTTGTTGATTTCTGGAGAGCGCAGCAGGGGTGCGTTCTAGTGTCCCTTCGTTTTTTTTCCGGCTCCTGATGGATCACTCCGGATGGAAGGCGGCACCTGCATGTGCCGTGGTGAAATTGCTCCGCCGACACTCATCGGAAAAGTGGTGCGCCTTGAAGATTGGAGGGTGCAGCCTAATGGAGGTTGTGACAGTGGTGGTGAAATGAAAAATCAGGCTGATCAAAACAGCTTCGCGGAGGTGAAGATGCAGAGCCACGCGCGGCGACGTTTACCTTCTGTTGAATGTTTAGGCCCGATTAACGGAAAAGAAGGCGTTTGTAATGTCATTCACACGAAAACAAAAGCGCTTTGATTTGATAATTAAGATGCAATCTGTCTCATTAAGTCACTTAGCCTCTCTTTAACTCCCTGACAGACGCAATTCCCCGCCAAAGCCTCTATTATCCATCATCACGCCGGCTATTTTGGAGATTGCAAAGGACGTTTAATATTTAAAATCGCACGGGGGCGGCGAGGGGAATGTTTCTCTGGATTCCGTCTTTATTGTTCCGCTTATTTGATTACATTCTTCCCTGAAATGGGGTTTGAATGGGAGGCACGGCCTGGTTTGCGGGGCTGCCTGAATGGGGCCGAGCGGCGGCGAGATGGGAACGATTGCGCCCGAATTGTGCCTGAAGATTGGCCAAGTAATTAACGTTCCTGCTGGCTGGCAGATCCGATCGTCTCGGATTGGCAGGACAAGCTGCGGCCCAAGCCCGAAGAACACACACACAAGAGTTTGTCTTTCGTGTATTCGCAGTGATCGAAACCCCGTAATCCAGACCGTAATTTGCAATGCCTAAACCTTAAACTCAAACCTAACCTAATTTAGCTTTATTTGTACCCGAATCTAAACCTAACCTTAGCCTCTAAATCTAACCTTAGCCTTAACTTCTAACTGCAAACCTTTACCTAAACCAAACCCCGCGTTTTATTAGCGGGATTAATCGTCAGATTATACTTTGAAGAATTCGTTTGCAAACTGCGGACCGTCACGACGAGACGGTCTGCCTTGGATGTCACATTCTGACTTTAATCTTCTTTGACGAACGAGGTTTCCAGACACCTTTGGAGGGATTTCCGCTCAAACGTCTCCCTCTTTTCCCTCAGTATTCTCTCATTAACACCCCTCGTCTGGCAACCACAGAAATAGATCTCCCGCTCACTTCCCCACCTGTTCTCGTTTATATCTCACTCCCCTCGCGTCGCTCCCTTCGCTGCCCCATCGCTCCGCGCCTCGCCGTTATCTCATCCCCTCAAAGTCACCTCAGCGTCTCCCCCCTCTTGCGCTTTTGATCTATCGGCGCTCTTTTTGCCCAACCATCCTCAGTCGCCCGTTGCCCCAAATTTTTTCCGCCTGGTGTCATCCCACCTTCTTATCTGCTCCCCTTCTGCTCTTTTCACCGCCGCTCTCCCACCCCACCGCAATTTTCGCCGGTGAGCCTTTTGTTTCAAGGTGACTCGGAGTAGCTGTTGACTGGACGTGAAAAGTAATTTATTCGCCGTCGGGAGGTTGGAGAGACCTGCAGCTCCTTCAGGTTGACACTTGTTGTTTGTGTGCATACAAACAATATTGGATACTTGGGAGTCGACGGGGCCGGCACGTTAACTTCCAGAGGATGTTTGTTGTTGTTGTTAGTTTGTTTTGGCCTTTTTTTTTGTTGGCACCTTTCCAAATATCTGCTAAGAGTTGGAATACTCTTTAACTCATTCACTGCCAATGACGACTATAGACGTCAAAAATCCAAGCAAACAGCCAGTGCAAATTTTCACAAGAAATTTGAATTTAGTTTTAGTTATTCATTGTTTCCATTCATAGTTATTAATCCCCATTGTTATTAATAACAACAATGACAACAATTTCATTGCTAAGTGCATAGTGATCGGTCTTGGTCTTACTGAGACCACAAACTGGGTCTCAACCTCCAGAAGTCAATTTAGTCGACTAAAATTGCTCCTTATTTTTGTCGACTAAAGGTTGGATTAAAACTCAAATACAATCAGGTGACTAAGTTATGACTAAGACTTTAATTATATTTAGTCAGAAGACTATAACTAAAACTACATTGAAATTTCTTTTTTTTAATTAAAATTTTAATTTTATTTAATTTTATTTTATTTTTTTCAAAATTAACACTGGCTGTTTGCTAGGATTTTTGACGTCTATAGTTGTCATTGGCAGTGAATGAGTTAATTGAGAACTAGAACATTGGTAGGTACTCGCAGCTCAGTGTTGAGTTGGCCAAGTAACAGAAAAAGCAGGAAAATGTCAGAGAAAAGAAGCAGGAAACAAGCTGAAGAAAATCTTTCCTCCTAATCCCTTTTCGTAAACGTTCATCCTAAACTCTTAACTTAAACCCAACGTTAATCAATTACCTAAAACTTAACCTCCCTGTTTTCTTCCCCTAACTGCTCACTTAAACTTTATTTTCAACCTTGACATGTGATTCAAGATGCAAGGGGCCATTTCCAAAAATAAACACGCATTTGTAGTCATCCAAAAAGGCTCTTTAATTAGTCTAAGTGATTAATTACAGGGTGAGAGCAACGGGTAGTACAGATAGTATAATAGCTTTCAATCACCTCATTTAAAAATTGATCATTAAGCAATTAGAAGTGGCGGGAGGAAAGCAGGCACGACGAGGGAATACAAAAGAGTGGAAAAGAGAGGGCGATGAAAATCCTAATCGGCAAACTGAGCGCGTTAGTACAATAGTAACAAATATGCTAGCTTGACACAGCGTGCCAGAAAAGTGATTAGAAAATTGTGAGTGACTATAAATTCCTATCGTAAGTAAGCTTACATGAATGGCACACAAATAACACAGTTTCTTTTCATCGATATAGCATTTTCTGAATAAATATTCTAAGTATCGTGAGGCCCTTGTGTGTTCTCTGTGCTGTATTGTGGCCCCGCAAAGGAGACCCAGTGAAGAGCCCATGGTTGAATGAGTAAGACACCTTGTGCTGGTCAGTGCTGTCCAGATACCATTCTTGCAGTTTGTGTTCATATGGACTGCGTTCACAAGCGTTCTTTGATTTGCGTCCAAAACATCTTTTTCTTTTTTTGACCATTTGGCGGCAGTAGAGCTACATCGTTTTACAGTAGTTAGCAAAATGTTGTTTCTTTTAGTTCAGTCAGTTTGTCTCCAAGTTCCTTCGGCTTAGTTTGTTTTCGCTCTCGTTTATTTTTTGGTCTCTGTCAACCCCTGAGGGAAATATCGGGCTCTTTACCTGCTACATACGTCAATAAGGTCACTCGCTAGCGGCTAACTGGCGACACGCTTGCAAGGCTATCCGCAACATGTAAAAAAAAAAAAAAAGGCTAAGCTACAACGGATCAGTGAAGAACAAACCAGGACTGACTGAGCTGTGCTAAGTCTGCTTGTTAGCAGGTTACTTCCTGGTTGATGGAGGATGACGTAGTTATGTAATGAAACATTCTTAGACTGGAGAATTTTAAGGATTAGGTTAACAGTTAGCATTAGGTTTAATTTTTTAAGCTTAGTGGAAATCAGATATGTCGTTTTAGCGTAGTCCTGCTAACAAACAAGCTAGCCTGCCAACAAATGTTATCAAAACGTTTAACAATAAGCTTAAACAAAGCTTCCAGATCCGTGTGATTCTTCTTCGACAATAATAAGCTACAGTAATACGTTGTTATAAAAATAGATAGCCGCTTTGAAGAAGTTACCTGATGTCTGTTTGCAGATGTCTCAAACTGATTATGTCATCCAAGCAAAGCGCCGCCCTGTCAAAATTTTCCCAACTCTTCACATGTGCATTCTTTCATGACGCGTTTGCTACAGTGGCAGCTTTGTGTTTTCGTTTTGTTTTTTGGTGAGAGTTTGGAAAGATGTGATCCTTTAATCCCCGCCGCTATCGCATCACAGCTGGCGACATGACACCGGAGTTTGAATCCCATCCGCAACAAAATATGTACACCACGAACATCACGGCATAACAATTCTGATTATACTTTGACCACCCGGCGACACCACGGACAATTCAGTGCACACAAAACGCACAAGCGAGAGGATCCGACCTTCGGTGAATATGTTCACATCCGTTTTTAACAAAAAAGGTCTCCCCAATAAGTAGATAAGCCAACCTTCTCCACAGTGGTCAGTTGTAAAATCTCCTTGGCGGTCTCTGTGGTTCACACCTCCGACTCCAAACTGGACACCCGTCTCCAGGGCCGGAGCACGCAGGGGCTGCCAGCTGCCTGGCCAACTCCTCCCTGACTCCCTTGCGTCTCCGATCCAGGCTGGGAGCTCTGATAGATCCCGTAAGCGCCGTACACGCTGTCCTGGTAGAGCAAGGCTCGCTGACCCCTGCATCGTCCCCCACCGCAGGCAAGCAGCTGGCATACGGGGCTGGCTGCTGGGTGACTGCCAGGGGCTTGGTTGTGGTTTTGCAGGTCGAGAGGCGAGTGGTAGAGTGGCAGCCCAGGATAGGAGTTTAGGTAGTTGGCGTATTGTCTGCTGAGCAGGCTGGTAGCTCTCCGTACCATCCCCCGCCCTAACCCGGCACCGTACCGCACCGCCTCGCCATATGTCGGGAGATGGGTGGACTGGGAATACCTCAGTCGTTGCCCTTTACGGCCAGCAGGCCTCCTGTGATCCTCCCTTATGTGGAGGTAGGCCTGGTTCCGTGGGAGGCACAGGTTGTTCCGAAGGTGGGCCGGGTTGTGAGCCTTTGCAGCCATGGTGGGCGTGAGGATGCATGGGAACAGGTCAGGAAGTGTGGAGGGTGACTGGCTGGAAAGAGATGACTGGGACTCGTCGAGCTGGTGGATCTGCTCGCTGCCCCATGTTGCTTTTAGGAAAGAGGGGCGGCGACGTCTACGTCTTCCTCTTAGCATGAGGTCCTCCGGAGGCCAGGATCTGTAGTTCTCCACTGGAGGACAGGTCCCCTCCACCGAATAGACGCTCTCCATGCTGGGGGCAGAGATGTGGTTGCCCTTGAGGTTGTTGGCTTTGAGCTCGCTGAGGCAGATTTTGTTCTTATCGTGATCCCTGTACTTCCTTCTCTCTGTGTCGCCATCCCCACACTGGAAGCTCTTGGACCTGCGCTTCCTCTGGTGGATGCCTCCCTCCGTGTGCTGGTTTTGGGCCAGGGGGGCGGGATGGGAGGTGTAGATGTCAGGCAGCTGTAGGTCGGTGTACGAGATGAACCTCGAGTGGGGGTGGGTGTCCACGTAGAGTCTTCCAGTGGTCTGGTAGTGGCGGGGGTGCTGATGGGGGAGCGTTTCGCTGACCGCCAGGTGCGGGCTGCTGAGACTGGAGACCGGAAGCGGGCGCTCATACAGACAGGAAGTAGAGTGGGTTGGGAGCGTGTAGCGCAGTGGTGTGGGCCTGCTGACACACCTCTGCGGGGAGATGGATTGCTGTGGGAAGGACGTGTGGTTCTCCATCACGTACGCAAAGCCTCCTGGTACCGTCTCGGCGGCGACATGGGGGACGTGGACGGGCAAACCACCACTGTGCCGGCTGAAGTGCTCAATTGTCTTGGTGGCGTTGTCCAGAGAGCTCTCCACATTGGCGGTGGAGACCAAGTCCTTAGCGGTGCGCAACATCTTCAGCATGTTGGCTTGGGCGTAGTTGGATGTCAAGTCGGGTTTGGCCAGACCGGAGGAACGTCCGTGATCCTCCACACCCTTGAAGCAACTGTAGATACCCTGAAGGAGAAAGATATCGAATGAAAGGTCAAAAAGGATATCCTTGATCTTATATCGTCCATCCATCCATTTTCTTGACCGCTTATTCCTCACAAGGTTCGCGGGTGGTGCTGGCGCCTATCTCAGCTGGCTCTGGGCAGTAGGTGGGGGACACCCTGGACTGGTTGCCAGCCAATCGCACGGCACACACAGAGACGAACAACCATCCACGCACACAAGCAGACCTAGGGACAATTCGGAGCACGCAATTAACCTGCCATGCATGTCTTTGGAATGTGGGAGGAGTCCAGAGTGCCCAGAGAAGACCCACGCAGGCACGGGGAGAACATGCAAACATGTCGGAGCCTGGACTCGAACCCGAGTCCTCTGAACTGGGAGGCGGACGTGCTAACCAGTCATTCACCGTGCTGCCCATCTTATATCGTATCCAACTAAAATAATTGCTGAAGTTGTACACTGACAAAATTATTAGAAGGTCACTGTGACTACAAGACATTGTTAATTTTATTGGTCAAATCTGTCTTTTCACAAGTTCAGAGTTCACAATTTGCAAGGATAATTTGGCAACAAAATTGCTATTGATTTTGAATGACATGATAAAAAAAGTGATTCTAACAGTTTTGCTTTCTTGAGTAAGGGTTCAAACAGTTTGCGTCACTGAGTGACATCCTAGTCAAAGTCAAACATCAGCTCACAGTTAACCTCGTCAAACATCAGCTAGCAAGAAAACCTAGCCAAACGTTAGCTAGCAAAAAAAACAACCCAGCCAAACATCAGCTAGCAAGAACACAACCTAGCCAAACATCAGCTAGCAAAAAAAACAACCCAGCCAAACATCTTGCTAGCAAGAAAACAACCTAGCTAAACATTAGCTAGCAAGAAAACAACCTAGCTAAACGTTAGCTAGCAAGAAAACAACCTCGCTAAACGTTAGCTAGCAAGAACACAACCTAGCCAAACGTTAGCTAGCAAGAAAATAACCTAGCCAAACGTTAGCTAGCAAGAAAATAACCTAGCCAAACATCAGCTAGCAAGAAAATAACCTAGCCAAACATCAGCTAGCAAGAAAAGAAGCTAGTCAGTAGAAAACAACAAACAAAACAACAAACAATTTCATGAATATCTCCTTTTATTAACAAGGAACGACTTAGCCTTCAATTCATGATGGATCCTCCAGGGACTCAAAGAAAAAAAAAACATTTCGGCGGAGAGTAAGAAGACGAATGGCCCACTAAACTCACCAGTCAGACGACGCCCGCAGAACAAACTGCGACAGTTACACTCAGAGATTCCCGTAAAAAAAGAAAGACGCTAAATTTAATTTGCCCCTCGGGGGACGGATTAACGATCTGATAGTCATTTAGCTGTTAATCTGATAAAAAGAACCCTGATCTGGGCTCAATGGTGTAATTACACAGCAGAGTGGCTGCAGTCCATTGACGTCTCAATGGTCGCATTCGGCAAAATAGCGCCGCCGCCGTCTAAGCGGCGAGTGATTTACGCTAATTGCAAACGAGCCTTAAAAGTTAAATGCTGAGCAAACATCGGAATGAGTGTTTCCTCTTGCTTTTATCTCCTCTACAGTAAATGCTTTTAATTCCGCCGCGCAAAACATCAATTTAAGCTTGATGCATCACGGCGTCAATGGCACTTTGTGTAAAACATTTCCAACGAACCGAAGTCCCTTCTTTCTTTTGCTGGGTTGTTTTGTCAGACAACAGGTTGAATTGCTGCCACCCAATCAGTCAACGAACAGAGCCAACATGAGTCAAGCCTTCAGGAACAACAAACAACTAACTGATGATGCACAGAATGTGACATTGACCTTCATTTTGATTTCTTTAAAACACGTTAATTAATACAGAAAAAAATGTATTCCAACTATAATTTTACCTTTGTCTCCAAAATTAAGGCCTTAATTCAATTCTAAATTGTAGAATTATTTGATTGAATGATTTTTTTTTTTATATATGCAGAACCTTGAAAAATCTTACATTTGCTTTTTACAAAAAATAATTGTATTTCTTTTATTTTATTGTTGTTTTATTTTCATTTTTAAGTTTTAATTGAAAGTATTTTATTAAAAAAAAACGCATAATGTTGCCATCATTTTTAATCAATTTTGCAATTATTCCATCCAATATTAAGGCTAAACATATGCTGTACGTAATACTGATTCCAAGATGTTTGCAGATGCTTAAAAAGTATTTTAATGATTATTTTTTTAAATTGCAATTAAAATTGTAATAATTATAATTCAAATGAAATATTACAAGGTGTCTTTGGATCCTTAAAAATTAAAAGTATTACTTAATTTTGATTTAAACTATAATGGTGATGGTGATAATGATAATAACAACAACAACAATAATAATTGCGTTTGTAAGGTTTTTTTGGTTTTTTTTTTAATCCTCGCCAACTTCCGAGGGGCAACATTTCCCCCCCCCCCCCTCCTAGCGCTTCTCGAACCCGACGCGGTTTTCCCGGTTCGGGCCTCACCCGACTGATGGCCAGCAGGAAGTCGAGCTTGTGCGACTTGTGCAGCGAGTGTCGCAGCTTCCAGTAGAGCAGGTGCTCCCATGCGAACACCAGCAGGCTGAGGCCCATGGCCACCAGCAGCATGTAGAAGACGCCCGCCATGTTGTCGATGTCCAGCTTGCTGCTCATCACCTCGTTCTTCTCGTTTTGACAGATGCCTGAGAGCCACACCGTCTCCAGGCGCTGCGTGTCACCTGGAAGGGAGCGCGGGCACAATATCTTAAAAAAAAAAAAAAATGGCATCCGCGTGGCCCATTTTATCACAAGCTTGTCCATAAGCTTTATAAAAGAGTCATGGGAAGCACAAAAGAATGTTTATGGATATGTGTTGCCACTTAATGCGCTTCATGGAGGTTGGAATATTAACTCCATACGAACAGCCTTCATGGTTTGGTGATGTCAGAGGTCTCCAAACTACGGCCCGGGGGCCACTTGTGGCCCGCCGTCCATTTTTCAGTGGCCCCCGACATATGCTAAAAATTTGACTCAGTTCAAATAAGATAAACAAAACAAAAATGTTTGGAGATGGTCAAAGTCAGAAGAGAGGGTATCGAAAAAACAGGTGCCATTAAAGGTTATTTTAACTAAAACTAATGAAAAAACTAAAATTAAAAAAACAATATTGTTACAAAAATGCTTTTTAAAAAGCGAAAACTAACTGAAACTACATTTTTTGTTTACAAAACTAACTAAAACTAACTATAATTAAAGCAAACACGTCTTTCGTTTTAGTCTTTGCTAATTAATTTAATACTGTACACGAGCCTTTGAGGATGATTTGAAATGTGATTTTTATTAGATGAATTTTGATATAAACCGGAATAATGACGTTTGAAAGTATGACAGACAGAAGTGACGTCATCTAGCAGCAGCCAATAGAAAAGCACCAAAAGATGACGTCGCTTCCATGGTGTTTTTTAAATATTGCATACAAGTAATACACATTTAAAAAAAAACTAAAACTAATACTGAAACTAACAAACTAAACTAAAACTAAGCATTTTTTAAAGAACTAAACTAATAAAAACTAACAGAACCACCCTGAAAACTAATAAAAACTAACTAAAATGAAAAATAGCAAAACTATAATCACTCTACTACCATATTACAAATAAATTGGTTTATATACTGTAGTATTTTTCTAAATATGCAAAAGCACAAATAAATTATTTGTACATTTTTTAGGACAAAACACAATTTCTCTTCATAACATGATGTGGCCCTTGCGTCCTTCGGATTTTCTGCATGTGGCCCTCAAATGAAAACGTTTGGCCACCCCTGATGTCGATAATCGCAGACTCTCGCCATTCCCAAGGATTTCCTTCTTCACAGAAATGTCAAATGTCGTTACGCGGAAAACTCTTTTTTTTTTTTTTTTTTTTTAACATTATTTCTCGTATCCAAGCTGTGTCACGTGAGGCAAAACCCCCGCCGCCATTTTCCCGCAGAACGCACGCAAAAGCAAAGCAGGACGGCGTTTTGCGTAAGCTTCCCGATCGGTCACCCACCGTCGCCGAGGAACTGCAGCAGCGCCAGGTCGATGAGCCTCTTCCAGCGCGAGTCTTTCTGCAGGGCGATGCCGTAGCCGGTGGTGGCGAACACTTTGCCGCTGCCGATGGTCACCAGCTTGCAGCCTTCGTCCTTGCCCGCCATGTAGTTGAGCACGGCCGCGTCGTAGATGAACGCGTCCAGTTTTCTGCAAACGTGACACCATCGCCATGTTGAAGGATTCGTTTCTGGCAAAAATTATGTCCAACTATTTAGTAGCATTTCACATAACGTGGAAACTGAATTGTGATCAACTCATTAACTAAACAAACTAACTAATGAACCACCCAAACAAACAACTAATTGACTGATTGTTGGTCCCTATGTATGAATAAATTATTGAATAACAAAAAAAAAAAAGATGAACTAATTGGCAAAGTAATTAACACATTAACTAACTACTTTAACTAACTAAATAAACATATTCAAAAACAGAAAACTAAACTGAAGGACGCAGCCAAATTGCTGTGCACCAAACGCTTTGAAATTATTACAAAAGATTTTTGGAATCATCTGCCATTTACTAACACATTAACTAACTAGTTAACTAACTAAATAGCAAACATACTTTTAAAAACAACAACAACAAAAACTCACTAACTGAAGGATGCAGCCAAACTGCCGTGCACCAAATGCTTTGAAATTATTACAAAAGATTTTTGGAATCATCTGCCATTTACTAATTTAACACATTAACTAACTAGTTTACAAAATAACATACTAAAACAAACTCACTAGCTGAAGGATACGGTCAAATTGTTGTACCTCAAATGCTTTGAAATGATTAGAAAATATTTTTTTTTCAATCTATCTGCCATTTACTAACACATTAACTAACTAGTTAACTAACTAATTAGCAAACATACTTAAAAAAAAAAACTCACTAACTGAAGGATGCAGCCAAATTGATGTGCACCAAATGCTTTGAAATTATTACAAAATATGTTTTGAATCATCTGCCATTTACTGTACTAATTTAACGCATTAACTAACTAGTTATCTAATTAGCAAACATACTTTTAAAAAAAACTCACTAACTGAAGGATACAGCCAAATTGCTGTCTCCCAAATGCTTTGAAATAATTAAAAAAATATTTTTTCAATCCATCTGCCATTTACTAACTAACACATTAACTAACTAGTTAACTAACAAAATAACAAATATTAAAAAAAAACAAAACAAAACTCACTAACTGAAGGATGCAGCCAAATTGATGTGCACCAAATGCTTTGAAATTATTACAAAATATGTTTTGAATCATCTGCCATTTACTGTACTAATTTAACGCATTAACTAACTAGTTATCTAATTAGCAAACATACCTAAAAAAAAAAAAACTCCCTAACTGAAGGATACAGCCAAACTGCTGTCTCCCAAATGCTTTAAAATTATTAGAAAATATTTTTTCAATCCATCTGCCATTTACTAACTAACACATTAACTAACAAAAAAACAAATATTGAAAACAAAAACCTCACTAACTGAAGAATACAGACAAATTGCTGTATACCTTAAATGTTTTGAAATATTTTTCAGTCTGTGCCATTTACTAACACTAACTAACTAGTTGACTAACTAAATAACAAACACACCAAAAACTCACTAACTTAAGGCTACAACAAAATTACTGTACCCCAAATGCTGTGAGATGATTAGAAAATCGTTTTTTCAACCTCTCTGCAATTTTTTCAAAATGCGGTACAAAATCCTACAAAATTCTCCCGAGAACATTGACCATGACATCAATCTGTCTTTTTACTCTCCCAAATATAGGCCATTAACCCCCCCCCCCCCCCCGCCCCCCCCCACTCCACTCCCACCAAAAAAAAAAAAAAAAAGACAGCACTTTGAAATACAGATGAAGCAATCAAAGTGATTTTCTTAATCTAAAAATATATCCGCCACATTCCTGAAATATGCGCTCCAAAAAAAAAAAAAAAAAGTGCCATCAAACAAAGTGGCAAGAGGGCGAGTTAAAAATACGTCTTTTGACAACAGCACACACCAAAAAAAAAGAGCGGAGCGTTACCCCGTTTTGAGGCTGCCGAGCGCCTCCTCCACCCCCTTCTGGTTGTACTTCATCATGTGCGTGTGCATGTCGGGGTAGTTGCTGCGGATGTTGCGCTCGGTGCTGCCGTTCGGGACCGTCCCGAAGCGGAAGGGGGGGTAGTGCTCGTGCGGCTTCTGGAACTGCGGGGACACCAAGGAGACGTGATGACGGGGTGAGAGGAAGAAAAAGGAGGAGTGGAGGGGAAAGGAGAGCGACTGACGAGAGGGACAGTGGGGGGGAAAAAAAAACAAAAAACAGAATAAGGAATGCGTGAGTAGTAAAGAAGACATGTAAATGAGGAAGGGGGTGAAGCGAGGACTCGGAGGAAGAATGGAGGTGAAGACGAGGGGAGGGGGGGGGGGGGGGACGGATGAGGCACTTCTCACTTAAATCCAATTTTAGACGCATATTTTCTTCGCCATCAAATCAGCCGCAAGATTCGTGTCGCTTTGTTGGACGAATGAACTCAAAAACAAACAAACCAACTAACTAATGACTAACCCATGTGCACACAAACAAAACTAAACTGTAACTAAACTAACGGACAAATAAAATGTTTAAGCAAGTAATGTACACGAACGGACCAATGAACACTTCAACTTAATAATGAACTAACAGCTAATTAACTTAACTAATAAGCGAACAAGCTAAAAACAAACAAACCAACTCACCAAATAACGAACTTGCAAACTGGATGACAAAATAACTGGCTAACTAATGCAACAACTAACAAAAAGAGCAAATGAAAAGACTGGCTAAGTAAGTAATTGAGGAACTAACCAACTAGCAAACAAACACAAAAACTTAAAGAAAAAACAAAAAACAATTGACTGAACTGAAAATGTGCTAAATTTCTAATTTACAGAAAAATGAAGAAAAAAACACACCTATTTAACGAACAAAGAAATGAGCGTGTTATTCATAAACTAGCTAACAGACCAACTAACCATGCCACTGAAAAAAAATCATTTAAATTTACTTAATTTGAATGTGTACAACTAACTTGCTAGCTAACTAACTAACACATTACCAAATTAAGTTAATGAACTAATGAGTGTTACGAGCAAACCAACAAATAATCTAACTAACTGACTGACTAACTAACTAACTAACTAACTAACAAATTCAGTTAATAAAATAATGAGTGTTAAGAGCAAACCAACAAATAATCTAACTAACTAACTAACGTAGGAACTATACATTTTTAATTTTTTTTTGTTTCAACAAATGTAGTTAATTAACTAATGACTGATACAAGTGAACCAACAGATAACCGTTTGACCTAACTAACTAACTAACTAACTAACTAACTAACTAACGTAGCAACTATACATTTTTACCATTTGTATCAACACTTGTAGTTAATTAACTAATGACTGATACGAGTGAACCAACAGATTATCGCTTGAACTAACTAACTAACTAACTAACTAACTAACTAACGTAGCAACTATACATTTTTACCATTTGTATCAACACTTGTAGTTAATTAACTAATGACTGATACGAGTGAACCAACAAATAATCGCTTGAACTAACTAACTAACTAACTAACGTAGCAACTATACATTTTTACCATTTGTATCAACAAATGTAGTTAATTAACTAATGACTGATACGAGTGAACCAACAGATACCCGTTTGACCTAACTAACTAACTAACGTAGCAACTATACATTTTTACCTTTTGTATCAACAAATGTAGTTAATTAACTAATGACTGATACGAGTGAACCAACAGATAACCGTTTGACCTAACTAACTAACTAACTAACTAACGTAGCAACTATACATTTTTACCATTTGTATCAACACTTGTAGTTAATTAACTAATGACTGATACGAGTGAACCAACAGATAACCGTTTGACCTAACTAACTAACTAACTAACGTAGCAACTATACATTTTTACCTTTTGTATCAACACTTGTAGTTAATTAACTAATGACTGATACTAGTGAACCAACAGATAACCGTTTGACCTAACTAACTAACTAACTAACGTAGCAACTATACATTTTTACCTTTTGTATCAACAAATGTAGTTAATTAACTAATGACTGATACGAGTGAACCAATAAATAATCGCTTGAACTAACTAACTAACTAAGTAACTAACGTAGCAACTATACATTTTTACCATTTGTATCAACACTTGTAGTTAATTAACTAATGACTGATACGAGTGAACCAACAGATAACCGTATAAAAGCTTGGTAGTACGAATCAAAAGAGGCGCTTATGAGACACAAAGGTTTTTCCTTATTGACCACAGGTGACATTTTGCACTGTGCGTTTTTCTTGAAGCAAGACAAGCACACAGGGTTGGAATATTGACGGACAAACACGGCACACAAAAAGTCCACACTTTGATCACAGTGACTTATTGATCCTCTGGAGGCGGCCGCCGGGCTCCCCGCTGAGCTCTCACCTTCTTGTCGGAGAGCCCCGACACGGTGTCGATGTACTGCTCCTGGATCATGAAGGCGGCCAGGTTGGCGGTGTACGAGGCCAGGAAGATGACGGCGAAGAAGGCCCAGATCAGCACCATGATCTTGCTGGTGGTGCCCTTGGGGTTCTCGATGGGCACCGAGTTGTTGAACACGATGCCCCACAGCAGCCACACCGACTTGCCGATGGTGAAGGTGGGGCCGCCCGGAGCTGCGCAACAAGATGGAGGAAAAGGCTCATGGGAGTCAAGAAATCTATCGGAACTCATTTGCTCCCAATGACGTATTTATACGTTTTTTTGGTTTGGTTTTGTTTTAATGCTAGAGCATACAGAAGGCTTTGATGCTGCCTCTCAACTGCACAGAACTGTTGAAGAAATGGTAGTTATTACACAAACGGCCAGCAGGTGGCAGCAGAGCAAAGGAGATCACTTACAATTTGGAATCGATTTGTGAAAACTGATGAAACTTAGCTCTCTTCTAATGCTAATTGCTGCAAAACAGAAACAGATAGAAACATACTTTTTTTCCTGATGAAAGAAGAGACTTTAATCTTTCTTTTGACAGGTTCCATGTTTTTATAGCAATAAATCACAATATTCTGTGGGCCTTGGAAAATCAGTCAAAATCCAGTAAAACAGCAAAAACGGTGCAAAAAGTGCAAAAACGGCAAAAAAAAATTATCTGCATCTCTCCACTTCACATCTTTACTTTTTCTATTGCAAGCGTCCGACAAAAAAAAATGTCTCACAATTTCCATCACGCCACAAGCTGAGCGGTAGCCGCCGCCATCATCCATCTTCCCTTCGATTAGCGCGCTGACGAACGCTAATTAAAAAAAAAACGAGAAAGTGACCTTTTCGGACCCGTGCAACCGGGCACACACTGTCAGAAGTGCATGCTGGGATTGATTAGCTGCAGCCTGGGAAGCCGACACGGGCTCCTGGCATGCAATCGGGGGTGAAGCCCGGGACCGGGTTTGTTTTGTCCAAAACTCACCTTTGGCGCTCACCAAGCTGCGGTTGTACCCGACTGGACTGAAGTACTCGAACACGAAGACGGTCACGGCCACCACCGTCAGGCACATGACGAACATCATGACCCACACGGCCGGGCTGTACGGCTCTGCGGGACGGGACAAGCATGAATGTGTTTCGCAATTTGCCGTTTGCGTGGCGGGCGGATTTAGTTGTCGGCGGGATAAAAAGCTTGATGGAAAGTTTTTGAAAAACGAGGCCATCCCCGGGAGAAAGCGGGAGGACGCGCTCACCGAGGAAAGCGGACGGGGAGACGGTGCCGTTGCTGCGGGCCACCATGACGCTGATTCCCGTCTCCACGAACGGTACGGAGAAGTCGATGATCTCCGAGCGCTCCTCGTTGATGGTGAGCGAGCCGATGGCCATGTCGGCGCGTCTGTACACAACCTGCAAAAGACACGGTTAGCACTTCAGGTTTGGTCAGTTTTATCCTATACTGTACTGCATTCCAAATCTGCAAAAAAAATTATTAGGCCGACACACATCTACCATCTAGTATATATTTTTTTCATTGTTTCCCCTCGCATTTCATCGAAAACCTATATCGAATGTTATACGCTTTGTAAAAAAAAGTAAGTAATTTATAATAATAATAATAATAATAATAATAATAATAATAATAATAATAACATTTTTTTTTGGGGGGGTCCACAAATTTTCCTTTTTTAATTATAAATTACATTTAAATCAGATTTAAAAAAAAAAAAAAAAAAAAAAACGTCTATCAAATGTTCGCATTTTTTGATTTTTTTTGGGGCTTTGGTAAACAAATAAACAAAAAAAAATACAAATTAAAAAAATAAAAAAATTTTAACTTTACTTTTTAAATTTTAAATTAGAGTAAAAAAAAAAAAAAACTTTTGTAAAATGTTATCAGCATTTGTTGACATTTTTTTTTGGCTTTGTAAAAAAATAATAATAATAAATAAAAATAAAAAAATTTAAAAAAAAAACTACTACTACTACTACTACTACTACTAATAATAATAATAATAATAATAATAATAATAATAATACTTTTTTGGTCCCCAATTTTTCGGTTTTTAATTATAAATTAAATAAAAAAAGAAATTAAAAAAAAAAAAAAAAAAACGTCTTATCAAATGTTAGCATTTTTTAAAGATTTTTTTGGGCTTTGTTAAAAAATAATAATAATAATAAAAATAAAAAATAACAACAATAATAATAATGTTTCGTTTTGGTCCCAAAATTTCACTTTTTTAATTTTAAATAACATTTAAATTAGAGAGAAAAAAAAAATAAAAAAATTAAGTCAAATGTTATCAGCATTCTTTGAAGAATTTTTTTGGCTTTGAAGTAAAAAAATAAATAAATAAAAAATAAATAAATAAATAAATAAATAATAATAATAATAATAATAATAATAATAATTTTTTTGGTCCCAAAATGTTTCTTTTTTAATTTTAAATTAAATTTAAATTAGATTTTTTTTTTACGTATATTAAATGTTATTAGTGACATTTGAAAAACGTTTTAAGAAAAATAAAATAAAAAAAAGTTGCCAGGAGTTGGTCATGTCATTACTGGTAGGTCTAGATACCTAATATTACACACAGTATTTAATATTTGCGTACATCATTTACTCATCATTGGTCAGTCTGTCAATCATTACAAAAAAAACACACAAAAAAACACCTGTGAGTGATTGATTGATAACGTCATTTACTCCTCTTATGCAGTCTGCAGTACTTTTCATTGGTCTAAATGTCCAACCATTACATACCACTTGCACCACTTGCAATATTTGGGACGCGCATTTTCAGCGAGGAATCATTTTGTCAACCGAATATACACAATCATAAAGCCTACGCACACGCACGCACATTAGGAGCAGATGCCCATTGCAAGGCTCGTCTCCAGAAAAACACCTGCTCGCGCCGCCTCGCTCTCCTCACATGCGGCAGTTT
The DNA here is from genome assembly GCF_051991245.1 of Festucalex cinctus. Taxonomy (NCBI): domain Eukaryota; kingdom Metazoa; phylum Chordata; class Actinopteri; order Syngnathiformes; family Syngnathidae; genus Festucalex; species Festucalex cinctus. The sequence goes on from NC_135427.1 coordinate 5,046,674, forward strand.
GATTGCGGCCCATATGCGCGCGCGTGCAAGCGTGCGCGTGCGCGTTTGCGACGCCGTCACACCACTGACCCACTTTAGAGTCCATCAAAGAGACGACGCCCGCAGCGAGGCAGGTGTCGACTGGGAGCGTGGAGGAAGACAACAAAACGCATAGAATACATTAAGTTCATTATCGATTGGTTCCATCTCCAAGTGTGAAAACCTTCATTCGCCGCGCCCAAACATTTTTATATTTTCTGTACAATTTGAAGTGCTGCGCAAAGATGAATGATGTTCATAAAAAAAAAAAAATCTGTCGGTCAATGTCTTGACAAATTGAAAATGTTCACTTAGTAGAAAATTCTAATCGCCTGACATCAGTTTTACAGATTGACAGGAAATTGGGTGGATACGTGCATCTTGACAGGACGCACAAAAAAAAAAAAAAGAAGTCTCAAGGACACTTGCCCGAAGCAGAACAGGAAGGCGGCCATTTTAGTTTGAAGTTGCCATGTTGTGTGAATTCTAAGGATCAAAACCGACGAGGAAAATTGCGCCAATAAGCCCAAATTGGAAGTAAATTATCTTGGGAAATGGATGATACTAAATTGCAAAGCTTTTTCGTTGCGAATGCCATCTCATATAGTTCACTCATTTGCTCCCAATAACGTGTAAATACGTTTTTTTTTATGTTCTAAGTGTCCCAAAGACGTATTTATACGTTTTTTTTTATTTTTATGCTAGAGCATACAGAAGGCTTTGATGCGGCCTCTCAACTGCAAAGAACGGTTGCAAAATGGTAGTTATTACACAAACGGCCAGCAGGTGGCAGCAGAGCAAAGGAGATCAACCAGGGCCATCTAGAAAAAAAGCTGAATTACTTAAAATTTGAAATAGATTTGTGAAAACTAATGAAACTTAGCTCTCTTCTAATGCTAATTGCTGCAAAACGGAAACAGATAGAAACACACTTTTTTTTTTCCCCTGATGAAAGAAGAGACTTTAATCTTTCTTTTGATAGGTTACATGTTTTTATAGCAATAGAACACAATATTCTGTGGGCCTTGCAAAATCAGTCACAATCCAGTAAAACAGCCGGGAGCGAACGGGATTGCGAAATGTGAAAATGGCGGCGAGTGAATGAGTTAACAATGGTGTCAAATTTGGACCACCATTTTAAGGATTCAACTTCAAAATGGCGGCGCAAGGCCCCAATTATCATTGCATTACAGGTTTATGAGTTCCACCAATCGGCACAAAATCTGTCTAAAAAGATGTACGAAAAACTCTCAAGGACCCATGCTCCAAATTGAACAGGAAGTCGGCCATTTTGGTTTGAAGCAGCCATTTTGTAGCGAATTGAAGAGCATGGTGTTAAAGTCGAAGTCCGTCCAAACCTGTCCATTGCTTTTAATCCAGATTTTGTTTGTTGTTGCGCACAAGATGCTCATAAAATGTCACTATTCATCCTTCACAATGGCTGATAAACGCTTTTCAACAACGTCCAAAAGTTGTTTTGTCATTTCAAAGAACAGGAAACTTCCCCCCCCCCCCCCAACAGCAGCTTTCGAGTCTCCGCTCTCGACGGTACCTTGTTGACTGGAAGCAAAATTCAAGATGCAAAACTCTTGTTTTGCCCGCAAGGTGAACGCGCAACAACACTCGGGGAACCCGCGGCGAATGTTTTGTTTTTTTTGTTCGCGGAATCGTCAACTTCAGAAGTCACGGCGAAACTTTTCTCTCGTCGACTCCACGCTTACCTCGCCAATCATACCGTTCCAAATGCCGCGCACCAGCTTGCCGTGCTTGCCGTTGGTGACCAGGTAGAGGTCGTAGGAGAACTTGATGGTGCGGGAGAGTTTTTTCAGGATGTCGATGCAGAAGCCTTTGCAGCACAGCTTGGTGTAGGATTCCGAGTGGCCAATGATGCTAAGGGGCAAAAAAAAAAAAGAGAATTTGTATGAGTACATTCAGTGTTTTAAGGTAGCAATGCATGTGCTGCGTCTACACTTTTTTCCGTTGCCTTTCAGTCGCTTTCAAATCTTTAAGTGCTTCTCAATTATTTTCTGTCATTAGTGAGTACTGAGGGTCTGAGTAATCGGTATCGGTCTGAAAAAAAGTGGTATTGAACATCCCTAGTAATAACTAGCATTTCTGCAACCGTTCTTTGCACTTGAGAGGCTGCATCAAAGCTTTCTGTATGCTCCAGCATAAAAAAAACAAAAACAAAAAAAACCGTATAAATACGTCTTTGGGACACTTAAAACATAAAAAAAAAAAACGTATTTAGACGTTATTGGGAGCAAATGAGTTAATTGGCCCTGGTGCGTTTGTTGGAGACGTTGGCAGCAGCTCTGACAATCGCCGCATCGATTAATCGCGGTGGGTAATTGGAGACCACCTGGCGTCATTACACACGCTAACACGCACACTTGAATCAGCACACATGCAGTCCGGTGAAAGTCGTCAGAGGATGGCCAACAGCCTCTCGCCAAAATGGCCCCGATGGAACACAAAAGCCATATTATGGGATGTCAGGGTAGCAGCTAAAAAGGAGGGGATGTGAACGACGACAACGATGATGATCAAGCCACTTGAGGCCTCACACGTCAAAAACCTTAAACCTTGAAATAAATAAAAAGTCTGGCGTGCTGACTCCTAAGCGGCACAAGTTCTCCAAACGAGAGCTTCAGTGCATGCCATTTGCATAAAATTGCCAAATTTAGATTCGGCTGGCGAGCTTTTTGATCAGTGAAACAAACAAGTGAGCTCGACGGCTCGCTCTTGACCTTGCAAACAAACAAAACATCGTCTCATCCCAGCGTCTGGTGACGCGAAACGCGCGGCGAGCGAGCGCGTACCTTTCCGAGTGGTTGGACTGGCGCCTGCAGGGCACCGTGTTGCGGACGCACGTGCCCGTGCCGGGGTCCACGTTCTCCACCATGACGAAGGGGTGCTCCTCCAACGTGGCCACGGTCAAATGGCGGTCGTCCGTCACGTGCTCCAGGAAGTTGCCGTAGCGCGGCCACACCGGGTAGCGGACCTGCAGGATGCCGCGGCCGTAAGTTCCCACCTGGGGGGGGGGGGGTCGACGTATGAGTGGGCGGTTCCTTGCCACTTGTTGTTAGGCGAAGCATGTGGGGCACAATCATTTCTGCCCCTCAAATCTGATAGGAAGATTGCCATGATCACAATTTTGTCTCCTTGACCATCTTGGAGGGCAATTTCCCATTTGCCCCTAATGCAAAACCACTACCGGGTTCCGAGTACTCCGACTAAAGCTAGCTAAATTCATGCTAGCTAGTCGACAACGTTATGTGAATTCAATCCGGTTGCTTGTTGCTGGGCAGAATAAATGGGGCAAAATCATTTCTGCCCCTCAAAGCCGATAATGAAATTGTGATGTCATGAAAAAAAAAAGGAAACGACACACACATGTGCGAGATAAGCTCAGATATCGGCAGCGGTTCTAGCGGGTCCGGTGACGTTGATGAATGAGGTTGCCGCCAAAGCGGAAATAAACTATTTCAAGCGCAGCTGAGGTTACGTTTTACACTGGGAGGGTTTTACTACATCCTCGTGGTATTTTTTGCGTCATGTGATTCTGTGCAACAAAAACAAAACAGAAAACCAACAATTTGATACCTGCTAATGTCAAGCTAAGCTAATGCTAGATAGAATGCTAGCTCACTGAATTCGTTAGCTATAGTCAGTCAAGAGAAGAATCGTGAAATTTGGGGGCCCATCAGAAAATATAAATAAAAAAATAAAGCAGTAAATATAACATTAGCATCTCTTGCCATTAGCATGATTACATAGAAGCTAGCTCATCGAACTTGTCAGCTACATTTTGAACAAATCAAAATAGGAACGATGAACTTTCGGAGACCATCTAATAAATAATTAAAAAAACAAAACAAAACAAAAAAAACGTTTTCTTGCACTAAGCATAAATTATTAGTTAGCGTTAAGTCAGTTTTCATGGAAGTGAGGCTAACAGAAGCACGCTAGCTTCCTAACCATCAAACAAAACAACAACTGTATTATACTCGTACTTTTGCTTTCGATTCGTATGATTACATAGAATCATTTTAAATTTTATTTTAGGCAGACCATCAAATAAATACAAATAACATTTTCTTGCACCAAGCAGGAACGGGTTAGTTAGCATTAGCATTACGATCCCAAACCTATTGGCGTGATTATGACACGTTCAAGTCAGTTTTCGAGGCTAAAATTAGCCGGCTAGCTTCCAAACCAGCAAACAAAACAACATATGCCGCATTGTACTCATTGTTGTCCCCCCCCCGCCCCCCCCCCCCCCCCCCAATACGTTTTGTGTCTTTGCTTTTATTGTGACATGAATAATACGTTCGAGTAGCTTAACACACATTAGCGCAAGCAACCATCTGCAGAGATAATTTCTTTGTCAGGAAGCTGCGAGATTTATGAGGAGAATCACAAATTTCCGCCGCGCGCGTACCTTGTCCCACACTCTTTCTCGGTCCAGGGCGATGATAACCATAGAGGGGTTGGAGAGGAAGCCCCTGCTGTTGAATGACAGGTCTCTCCTTTCCCACGTCACATTCAGCATGTGCCTACAAAAAGTCACGATGGGGAGAAAAAAAAAACAAAAAAAGTTTCCAATCAGGAAACTTTTACCACGTCGCACGAGGGAATTTGCATATTCATTTGTACGCTCGCAATCATCGCTTTCTAATTAAACCTGCAGCTCCCCCAGGAGGCTTCAATCTAATGCCGAGTAAGTCATTAGGGGGATGAGAGGAGGCCGGCAGTGTTGTTGTAGTTCTGACGTTTGTTATACGCTTGTGCGTACTATGCGATACGGTCGGGACAGATTGGCTTGTGAAGAATAAATCAAAGTTGATTTGCATGTGAGGCCACAGGCAAGACGCACAGAATGACTCTTGAGTCCAGGGTTAAAAAAAAAAAAAAACAGACAAAGATTATTATTGAGTTGGGGAAAAGTGTAATAATTAAAGCTGGCTTGGTCAAATTTGGTCATCAAACGTTTCTACTTGGGATGCACGATAATATCGGTGGCCGATAATTATCGGCAATTATCGACCAATTTGATTTAATACAGATAAAGCAGATAATAAAGAAATTCACAGAAAATTATCGGCATTTATCGACCAAATTTGATTTAATACAGATAGAGCTGATAATAAAGAAATTTGCCAAAAAATTATCGGCAATTATCAACCAATTTGATTTAATACAGATAAAGCAGATAATAAAGAAATTCACAGAAAATTATCGGCATTTATCGACCAAATTTGATTTACTACAGATAGAGCTGATAATAAAGAAATTTGCCAAAAATTATCGGCAATTATCAACCAATTTGATTTAATACAGATAAAGCAGATAATAAAGAAATTTGCCAAAAATTATCGGCAATTATCAACCAATTTGATTTAATACAAATAAAGCTGATAATAAAGCGATTTGCCAAAAATTATCGGCAATTATCAACCAATTTTACATCATACAGATAAAGCAGATAATAAAGAAATTCACAGAAAATTATCGGCAATTACCGACCAATTTGATTTAATACAGATAAAGCTGATAATAAAGAAATTTGCCAAAAATTATCGGCAATTATCAACCAATTTTACATTATACAGATAAAGCAGATAATAAAGAAATTCACAGAAAATTATCGGCAATTATCAACCAATTTGATTTAATACAGATAAAGCAGATAATAAAGAAATTTGCCAAAAATTATCGGCAATTATCAACCAATTTGATTTAATACAGATAAAGCAGATAATAAAGAAATTTGCCAAAAATTATCGGCAATTATCAACCAATTTGATTTAATACAGATAAAGCAGATAATAAAGAAATTTGCCAAAATTTATCGGCAATTATCAACCAATTTGATTTAATACAAATAAAGCTGATAATAAAGCAATTTGCCAAAAATTATCGGCAATTATCAACCAATTTTACATCATACAGATAAAGCAGATAATAAAGAAATTCACAGAAAATTATCGGCAATTACCGACCAATTTGATTTAATACAGATAAAGCTGGTAATAAAGAAATTTGCCAAAAATTATCGGCAATTATCAATCAATTTGACGTCAAACAGACGAACCAGATAATAAAGAAATTTGCCATAATTAATCGGCAATTATCAAACAATTTGGTGTCATACAGATAAACCAGATAATAAAGAAATTGGCCGAAAATTATCGGCAATTATCGAACAATTTGACGTCAAACAGATAAACCATATCATAGACAAATTTGCCAATAATTATTGACAATTGTCAAACAATTTGGTGTAAACCAGATAATAGAGAAATTGGCCGAAAATTATCGGCAATTATTGACCAATTTGATCTCATACAGATCAACTAGATAATAAAGAAATCGGGCAATAATAATAGACATAACAATAATTTGTTGTGGTTGTGGCTCATATCAATAAAATTAAATGTTGTAAAGTTTACACAATGTTTCAATGTATTTGTACATGTTAGACTTATAGTAGGAATTGAGAGTATATTTGTATACAAGTTAATTTTGCAAACAATTATCGGCTTACTTATCGGTTATCTAAATGATTGGTTTATCGGTTGAAAATAGCATTATCGTGCATCCCTAGTTTCTACCATGCTCCGCCAACTAGGAATGGCAAAAACTATTTGCAATTTCACAGGGAATCCAAAAATAACCTTGGGTGATGAGCCATATGCTGCTTCACCAAGTCTCAAGACGCAAAGAACGATCGCAGACTTCTCAAAGCGACTTCGTCAACGTGGGAATCGCAAAGCGTACCTGAAGAGCGTGTTGTTGTTGTTTCCGGAGTGCTCGGCGGGCTTGCCGCAGTCGCCGAGCCCGTCGGGGATGAAGCCGCGCTGCTTCTTGAAGCTCTCGGCGCCCTTGGCCACGATGGCGACGCCCTCGCGCACCCGCTGCCGCAAGCTCTTGCGCCACTGCTCCGTGATGACGCCGATCACGCCCACGGGGAAGCTGGCGGGCGGCGGCGCCTCCGGGTTGCCCACCGCCGAGCTGGGCAGGATCCAGATGTAGCCCGGCCCCACCAGGCCCACCTCAAAGGCCTGGCGGAAGAGGAAGTGCGCCTCTTCGAAGGAGCAGTACACCAGCAGGACCTGGGAGTCCACCTGGCCATAACGCAAATTCAAATTAGCGAGAACATTATGGGGTCATGTATATTACAAATATTTTTGCGTTTTTAACTCATTCACTCCCAGCCATTTTCACTTAAAAATATGGAACCTACCGAAAGAAAGATAAAAAAAAAAAAAAAAAAAATTATTTCTGTTTCTGTTTTGCAGCAATTCGCATTAGCAGAGCTTAAATAAATGCCATCATTATTCACAAATCTGTTTTAAAGCTTTGTTGCAACATGGCCCTGGTTGATCTCTTATACTCTGATGCCACCTGCTGGCCGTTGTTGTAATAACTATCATTAGGGGGTGTGCCAAAAAAAAAAAAAAAAAAAATCGGTTCATAAAAGAATCGAGATTCTCATTTTTTTAACCGAATCGAATCGATATGTAATATCCAAAAATCGATTTTATTTAAATTAGAAATGAAGAAGAAGAAGGGGAAAAGGCAGTTGTAGCCCACATGCTGTTTTTGTGGAAAACACACACAAAAAAAGTGGAAAAAGCAGAAATCATTTTCAATCAAATAATCGAGAATCGAAAATCGCAGACCCAAAAATCGTAATCAAATCGAATCGTGAGACAGTCAAAGTTTCTCAGACCTAACTATCATTTAGGGGTTAGGGGTTATTCAGGGGTTAATATCGATTCGATTCGATTAATAAATGAGAATCTCGATTCTTTTATGAATCGATTTTTTGGCACACCCCTACGATCATTCTCTTCAGTTAGGCTGCAACAAAGCCTTCTGTATGCTCTAGCATTAAAAAAAAAAAAAAAAAAAAAGGGAAAAACGTATAAATACGTCTTTGGGATAATGGTAATATATAAAATAGAATGTATTTATACGTTTTTGGGAGCAAACGAGTTAATAGAGTATCGCTACTAATATCGTACCTGCTGCAGAATGCGCCTGGTCCTCATGTCGTTGGCCCCGACGGACATCTCCATGGTGAGCACGTCCTGGAGGTCCCACATGAAATACGATGTATCCGTGTAGGCCTGAACGATGTCCACAAAGGTGTCGTAGCCCGGCAGGAGGCTGGTGATGATGGCAAACTCGCCCCAGTCGTATTCCTCCATGATCTAACCAGTCAAGTTTTGGAAGAGAAAAAAAAATGTCATAACTTCAGCAAAATTGAAGAAAGAGATGACGTTTTTGGACCACAAAAAATAAAAAATTTGAGCATAAAAGTGTGACTTGAAGGAATCCATGAGACACCTCAATTCAATCTCTTTAAGGTGGTGAGAAGTTGCCACCGTATCTTGTTAAGTAACAATGTAAGTGCAAACGCAAGTCACAACAGTAAACATTTTCCACAGAAAAACGAGCCGAGTAACACAAAGTTTTTGTTAATATCATTATCACCTGTACCATTTTCTCCGTTGGTTACAAAAATGAAGACAATTGTAGTATGACTGGACTCCATTTAGGTTAAAATACATGTTTCGCTGATAGCGAGTTAGCTTAGCTTAGCTTAGCTTAGCGTGATTGGAAGCCCAACAAAGTCTTGACTCGGACAAGTACCTTTGATGAGTAGCTAGTTTGTTTTATTAGATGATAAAATACAAGAAATCTTGAAAAACTACACTTTGTTACTTAAAAATTTCGGATTGAAATCCAAGTTAGCTTAGCTTAGCATCATGCGAGTTGCCTTCGAAAAGATAGTATTACACCCTGGCTTGTGGTTGATGCTAAGCTAATCCAATTGTAGTATGACTGGACCCCATTTAAGTTAAAGTTTATGTTTAGCTGATGGCGAGTTAGCTTAGCTTAGCGTGATAGGAAACCCGACAAAGTCTTGACTAGGACAAGTTTGCATTTAAAAGCCAACTTTTGAAAACAAAACAATTGAGTCATACCTTTGATGAGTAGCTTGTTTGTTTTATTAGATTATAAAATACAAGAAATCTTGAAAAACTACACTTCGTTACTTAAAAATTTCAGTATGAAATCGAAGTTAGCTTAGCTTAGCTTAGCATCATGTGAGTTGCCTTCGAAAAGATAGTATTACACCCTGGCTTGTTGTTGATGCTAAGCTAATCCAATTGTAGTATGACTGGACCCCATTTAGGTTAAAATGTATGTTTAGCTGATAGCGAGTTAGCTTAGCTTAGCGTGATAGGAAACCCGACAAAGTCTTGACTAGGACAAGTTCACATATAAATGCCAAATTTTGAGAACCAAACAATTGAGTCATACCTTTGATGAGTAGCTAGAAATCTTGAAAAACTACATTTCGCTACTGAAAAATTCCGGTATGAGATCCAAGTTAGCTTAGCTTAGCATCATGCGAGTTGCCTTCGATAAGATCGTATTACACCCTGGCTTGCGGTTGATGCTAAGCTAATATGTAGCAGCCGGATATTTGCTGCATTGTATGACAATGTACAGTAATCTGAATTAGTTCCATTAAATCCCCAAATGGCAGCGAAGGTCAGACTCGACTAATCCTTCGGGACGTCTTAGCAGGCAATCTGTGCCCATTTGTAATCACAACTTAAATCCGGAATCCTCTTGCCAATTTTTCCCCTCCATCTGAATACGTCACGAATGAAATCGGCCGATTCAAGACGGTCGGGTTTGACCATTTGCTCGGCCAGCATACCTTGAACATGCACAGGATCTGCTGCTCCAGAGACGCGCCCATTTGCAGGAACGAGGATCCCTCCGCCTGCCAAGACAACCGGGGAGTTTGATTTCCTGCTAATTACGGTATATTTGGAATGTTTTAAATAAGAAATTTTTTTAATTAAAAAAAAAAAAAAATCTTTGACAAAAACATGACGTTTTAATTGACTTAAAAAAAAAAATAAAAAAAAACGTTGCTTTTTTGTAGCAAGTCTTACTGTACACGATGACGTTTGACATTTTATGTATGCTCATTAAGTTTCCGTGTTTGCTCTCAAGTGTGTGAACGAGATGCTCCCTTTCTGTCACGATCTGGCATGTGTGTTAGCATTCGTTAGCATATCATCTGCGCGTGTGTTTGTGTGTTAGCATACATTAGCATATCTGCTCATACAAGATGGGACGCGATCTTTACAACAGCATATGCACTGATTTTTTGTTGTTATTCTTGTGTCAGCCAGTGTACGACCCCAACACAGTCATGGGCCACATGTTATTAAATATATTCAGCAGGGGTGTGAATTGCCTCGTACCTGACGATTCGATTCGTATCACGATTCACAGGGCACGATTCGATTCGATGCCGATTAATCCCGATACAAATTTATACGTCGATTGTTGCAATTTTTTAAATAAAATTTTTTGTACAGCATAACATTTGGATGAAAATTTATTTTTTTATTTATTTATATTCATGTTAGAACAGCATTGAAATAAAATATTAAGGCTTAATGTTCATTAATATAACATTCTTCCATGCTTCAGGTGTGAACCCCAACCTGAAGTAAAGACGTTTTGTTGAATATTTTTCCATTAAAAATGGAAGTTTAAAAATCGATTCAGCCGCCCATTGAATCGATTCAAGAATTGCGTGATGCAATATCGCGATATATTGCCGAATCGATTTTTTTTTTTAACACCCCTAATATTCAGTATGAAAAAACTTGATTGAAAGAATGAAAGCCCAGAAACATAAACTGAGTGGTTGGCTGAGAAAAATCAATGTTCTTTGGGGCATATGTGCTGATATTATGTTTTTGTAAAAGCTATGCGGCCATCCGCATAGTTCAACAAATCCCTTAAAAATCCAAATATTAGTTCAATGAGTCTAATAATGAAGACATTTGTTATCGAATCAAATGTTTTGGTACATTTCCAGGACACCCAAATAAATGAAAGGTTTTGGGTGAAGCTATGCAGCTGTCCGCATAGTCTACAAGTACACTTTTTTTCTGCTCCAAATAACTGCAATGTCGCAATTAGATCATGAATCGACATCTGACATTTTTCGCCAAAGCATTCTGACGTGATTTGTAGTATTTTGGAGATCCGAAGGCGCCTGTGATGTAAGCAGGCGCAAGAAATATGAACGCAAAATATCAGATGTGATAGCTTGCTGCAAGAAGGCGTCGGAATGAAGTAATGTTGTATCTATTTTAACAGCCGCGCTACAACAAGCGCTTACATCTACAAGATGTCTTGTCACGCGTGTTTCGCCGATAAAAAAAAAAAAAAAGTAGCGAGGGCGGGAACGCATAGTGTTAAACTGTCAAAGTGCCTTTTGGGAGCCGACTCTCGGGGGCTCGTCTCCGAGGGCGAAGAGCTGTCATCTCCCAACCCCTCCGTGAAACCCCGCCCCCCCCCAATTTAATCTCAGTCTGGGGTTGCTCGGGCTTCGCCCCGGGAGGCTTGCGGCGCTGCCGCGACACAAGGCGAGCCTTAAAAATAGCGCGCAAGCGTGTCCGCCTGTCACGAAAGCAGAAAAAAATACAAATAAAAAAAAGCACAACAGGGACTTGGTGCTTGATAGTGACAAGATCGGTTGCTTTAAGAAGCATTATTAACCTCTAAATCGGAGGTCACGTTAACCCACGTCCAACCAAGTTGCTAGTATGTAACGGCAATTATATAAAATGAGGCTTCAAAATTAAAGTGATACTTTACTTATTTAAACATGAATATTTTGTCTCTAATAAATTTCAGATTTTCATTATTTTTCACGTACAATTAGTACCTTTAAAAACACATTTTGCAACTTGCTGTCGACTGAAGATGACATCACAAGAGCTTCAGGTAACCAATCACAGCTCAGCTTGTGAATGTCACATGACCAAACCTAGAAAACAGGTGAGCTGTGATTGGTTACCTGAGCCCTTGTGATGTCATTTTCAGTCGACAGCAAGTTGCAAAATGTGTTTTTAAAAGGTACTATTGTACGTGAAAAATAATGAAAGTATCAAATGAATTAGAGACAAAATATGAACTTTTTATTGCTATAATGGGCTCAATAAGTGAAGTATCCCTTTAACTCATTCACTCCCAGCATGGAACCTATCAAAAAAAAGATTAAAGTCTCTTATTTCATCAGGAAAAAAAAGTATGTTTCTATCTGTTTCCGTTTTGCAGCAATTAGCATTAGAAGAGAGCTAAGTTTCATCAGTTTTCACGAAAAATTGTAAGTAATTGAGCTTTTTTTTCTACATGGCCCTGGTTGATCTCCTTTGCTCTGCTGCCACCTGCTGGCCGTTTGTGTAATAACTACCATTTCTGCAACCGTTCTTTGCAGTTGAGAGTCTGCATCAAAGCTTTCTGTATGCTCTAGCATAAAATAAAATAATTTTATTTATTTATTTATTTTAAACGTATAAATACGTCTTTGGGACACTTAGAACGTTTAAAAAAAAACATATTTATACGTTATTGGGAGTAAATGAGTTAAAAGCAGATGAATGCGTTGAAACCACCCCCCCACTGTTTCAACCGCCTCCCAAAATGATCAGAAAAACTGAAACATGAAGGTTATATCTCCACAAATGAACACCTGCTCGTCATTGTTAGCTGGTGTGGCGCAAGAGACTCCGCCCCCAAATGCCCACCAAGGGAAGTGGGAAAACGCAAACAAAACAGGCAGAACGGGAACATGACAACCTTGTGCTCCACTTTCTGCCGCCAACACCTTGGAGTGGTCACAACGACGTAATTAGCAGTCCCGCGGCAGCGTGTGCGAACATGACAGGCCAAGCGCAGCCTTGGCAGGTAGCGCACCTGTGCCATGTGACCCGACTGGCGGCAGTCTGGATACAGTCAAGAAAACAAAACAAGGCTGGCCAACTTTGGTTGTTTGGATTTCGTATTTGGATATCTATGACTTGATCATTTTTACTCTCTTTTACTTTGCAAACCCTAAATCTACCCTAACCATATGCTGCACTACCCTCGCCACAACCTAAGCTAACCCAAAACAATCCAAACATTACACTAGCATTATGCTAAACCTACCCTAGCGCTAACTATAGAAAATTTGACTGGAACACAAACCTTACCCTACTTTAAAAGATTTTCTAGAAAAATGTCATTTTTCTATGAAGGTATTCGGCGTGCAACATGGCCAATTTGCCAACCTCAATTTTTTTTTTTTGTTGGTTTGTATACAAATATCACAGCAAGAGCAATTACGGTCGTAAGCGACGATTATAAGCGAAGCATCGCGCTTGCGTCTTTGAGGATTTGTTACAATTTGCCGCCGCCGCCACCAGATGAGCAGTTTGCCGCACTCTTGGACCGCAAATCGGTCTCACCGGATCGGACCGCCGTTTCCCTTTTTAGGGTTCATTCATTTATTTTTAACGGGACAGTTTGACCTGCTTTCGCTGTTTGTTTTTCGGATCGCTCACTTCTGGCCTCTTCCGAAAAAGGAGGCCAACCCCTCCGAAGCCCAGTGGTATTCCAGCCGAGAAAAGTCTTTCATTTTCATTTTTTTTTTTTTTTTTTCACCGGGAATGAAACTTCATTAATTAGCGCCAGCCCGCCTACGGACTTCAACTCGTTTGGCTCGATAATTTGACAGAGGCGGCGAGGCAGCGTGTGGCCAAAAATGTGACACCTTGCCATCACGTGTTTGCTAAGGCATGGCTTCGTCACAATTTCACAAACATCAAATTTAATTTCAAAGCATGCAGAAAGTGTGAAATATTGCATCCCCATTCAAAGCATGCAGAAGGTTCAAAATACAAAAAAAATTCAAAGTAACTTAAATCCTGTTTTCAGTCGATCATATGACACTACTATTTTTCCCTTATTCAAAGCATACTAAATGTGCGAAAACTTACTGCATGCTTTGAATGAATGGAAAATAGTAATGTCAACTGACAATCAGCATGAACCAGGCTTTAAGTCCAACTTTGAATTTTTTAATTCTAAATATTCCCTCATTCAAAGCATGCAAAAAGTGTGAAATATTGCATCCCCATTCAAAGCATGCAGAAGGTTCAAAATGTAAAAAAATTCAAAGTGTAACTTAAATTCTGTTTTGGGCTTCAGTCAATCATATGACACTACTATTTTTCCCTTATTCAAAGCATACAAAATGTGCGAAAACTTACTGCATGCTTTGAATGAATGGCAAATAATAATGTCATCTGATAATCAGCATGAACCAGGCTTTAAGTCCAACTTTGAATTTTTTAATTCTAAATATTCCCTCATTCAAAGCATGCAAAAAGTGTGAAATATTGCATCCCCATTCAAAGCATGCAGAAGGTTCAAAATGTAAAAAAATTCAAAGTGTAACTTAAATTCTGTTTTGGGCTTCAGTCAATCATATGACACTACTATTTTTCCCTTATTCAAAGCATACAAAATGTGCGAAAACTTACTGCATGCTTTGAATGAATGGCAAATAATAATGTCATCTGATAATCAGCATGAACCAGGCTTTAAGTCCAACTTTGAATTTTTTAATTCTAAATATTCCCTCATTCAAAGCATGCAAAAAGTGTGAAATATTGCATCCCCATTCAAAGCATGCAGAAGGTTCAAAATGTAAAAAAATTCAAAGTGTAACTTAAATTCTGTTTTGGGCTTCAGTCAATCATATGACACTACTATTTTTCCCTTATTCAAAGCATACAAAATGTGTGAACTTACTGCATGCTTTGAATAAATGGCAAAATAGTAATGTCAACTGACAATCAGCATGAACCAGGCTTTAAGTCCAACTTTGAATTTTTTAATTCAAAATATTCAGATAACATTACTATTTTCCCCTCATTCAAAGCATGCAGAAAGTGTGAAACGTTGCATCCCCATTCAAAGCATGCAGAAGGTTCAAAATATAAAAAATTCAAAGTGCAACTTAAATCCTGTTTTAGGCTTCAGTCGATCATATGACACTACTATTTTTCCCTTATTCAAAGCATACAAAATGTGTGAACTTACTGCATGCTTTGAATAAATGGCAAAATAGTAATGTCAACTGACAATCAGCATGAACCAGGCTTTAAATCCAACTTTCACATAACTTTTGTCAAAATGGCAATTTAGCTTTTTACACAGCTCTCCAAATGGCCCTAATGAGATTGTTCAGGCGTACCCAATAAAGTGTTGCGTTTTCAAGCATTCGTAATGGGAATGACGCACGCCGCATCTGCATGCGCTCCATACACACACATTACACGCACGCACAAAGGCCGTAACCCGGACTCATAGGACTTCCTCCCCCGCCTGGGCGAGGCTGCCGCTTCTTTTTCCAACACCATCGGAGACGTTCGTCATGGTGGGCATTGATAATCAAGCGCCATTGAGGCGAGGAGAATCAGCCCTTCCACCTGCACTATTGTGTCTGACACACGCTTTTTCCATTCGCCGCTGAAAAGACATTTGAATGCCGAACGGATGTTACAAAGCGGCTGCGCAAAATGGATATAAGGGGAGGGGGAAAAAAGTTGCGTTTCGGGAGTTTCGGGGTGACGGATAAGAGCTGCGGGGGAGCCAAAGCCTCCTGAAGGGTCTCATTAAGGCTTTTAATGGGGTCCTGCAGCTCGGTGGGGGAAAAAAAAAAAAGAGGGC
The DNA here is from genome assembly GCF_051991245.1 of Festucalex cinctus. Taxonomy (NCBI): domain Eukaryota; kingdom Metazoa; phylum Chordata; class Actinopteri; order Syngnathiformes; family Syngnathidae; genus Festucalex; species Festucalex cinctus. The sequence continues at coordinate 5,062,307 of NC_135427.1, forward strand.
GAGCAGACGTGTCCTTAATTGAATTCAACACATGAGAGGCATTTACATGTGGGCAAGGAAGGAATCGCATAAGGGCAAGCTTGGAGGTACGTACACCATTAAATACCATACATGTAGAACAGGGGTGTCAAAGATATGATTTTGTAAAGTCAAAAAATAATTTTTAATGTCAGACCAATTAATCAGCTGGCCACAATCACAACATAAATTTATAATTTCACAAGCAGTCCTCAGAGGAGCAATGCTTGGATGGGGAATCGTCCTGGATGTATTGATTTTACACACTACTTAATGTTACGGTTTGTTTGTTTGTTTATTTATTTTAAATCATATACCGACATAAACGAGTTAAATACGAGAAATTCCATTACTGGTAACACAAATTAACACATTTGCTCCCAAAAACGTATAAATACGTTATATTTTAAATATTAACAGTGTCAAGAAGACATATTTATATGTTTTTTTTGTTTTGTTTTTATTATAGAGCATACAAAAGGCTTTGATTCAACTTCTGAACTGAAGAGAACTGTTGAAGCAATGGTAGTTATTACAAAAATGGCCAGCAGGTGGCAGCAGAGTATAAGAAATCAACCAGGGCCGTGTTGCAAATTGCTAATTGCTGCAAAACGGAAACAGATAGAAATACAGTCAGTTTTTCGAATGCTTCTGTTCTCGACCAAATCGGTTTTCGACCAGAAAATTCAAGAATTTTTTTTTTTTCAATCATGGGTTCAAAGAAAGCAAGTACATTTTTTTTTTCATCATTTTAGATAGGATATCTTCTATTAAAATAAAACCGTGTCTATTTCTACACTTTTCTATTTATGGTAAACAGTAAACAGTGCAGTTTATCGTGTAAAATAGTAAAAAAAAAAAAAAAAAAAAAAAAAAAAAACTTGGAAAAAGTTTTTTTTAGACTTGGAACGGATTAAAATTATTTACATTAATTATAATGGGAAAAATTGTTTCGGATTTCGAACAATTGCCTTTTGGAACAGCCTTCTGGAACGGATTATGTTCGAAAACCGAGGTTTGACTGTATACTTCTTTTTTTTATCCTGATGAAAGAAGAGACTCTAACGTTTCTTTTGGTAGGTTCCATGTTTTTATAACAGAACCCAAAATCCGGTAAACCAGAACTATATCAAGGAGCACCTGAAAAATACTCAGCTCTCCAACAATAAAATAAAGCGCATTAATCTGGGCTGGTCATTGTCTGAAACCATAAACTCTGAAAACCTAACCCTAGTTTCAAACCCTACGTGCCGATGGGCAAGGCAGCCGACTCACAAGCGCTTCTTCCACTGTACGCTATTAATGCGCGCGTGAGCGTTGGTGCGCTTCTACATGTGAGAGCCGCATGCTAAAAATACGAGGTGTTGATGACGGCGCTTACAAAGAAACAAAGACGTGTGAGGAGATGAAAGATTTGCTTTCCCCCTTAAAAGCCGAGCAAGAACGATAAAAGATTTGAACGTCATGTCAGGTCTCTCGCCTTCATCCACCTGAAAATGATCTCGTGCTAGCAAATGATTGACGCAAGGCCTCTTCAACGTTGTTTTTCCCCTCCCAGCACCTTTTTCCTTCTTCTTGTTCAAGCAGCCGCGGATGAGAGGAGCAGAATCAGGTCAAAGGCTGCCATCAAACTGTTGGCATGCAGAGGTGACTTAAAACCACCGAATGGCTTCGTCGACGTTCGCATTTACCTGGGGATTTTTTTTTTTTTAACCCCTTCACTGACTCGGATATAAAACACATGAACCGGCTTTTTGCCCCAATTTGAAACCCCTAGCCTTGTTTGAAACCCTAACCCAGGGTTGAAACCTTTACACTGTCTTCAACCTCTAATTTGAAGCCCCAAAGCAGATTTTGAACCCATGCAAGCTAGAAACCAGGGCCCTAAAACAGGCTTGAAACCCTACTTTAAAACCGTAACTCAGATTTGAAACCCTCATTTTAAACGTTAGCCCTTGTTTAAAACCTTAACACTGGATTAAAACATAACCCAGGCTTGAAGCCCTAATTTGAAAACCTGAACGTCTAGTTTGAAACCATAACTATGAGTTAGATCACACATTTGAAAGCCCAAACCTGACTTGAAACCCTACTTTGAAAGTCAAACTTTTAAGTTTTAAAAGGCTAGCCCTTGCTTGAAAACATAAACCGAGCTTGAAGCACCGTTTTAAAGCCCTTACCTTGTTCAGAAACCTTAACTCTTTGGCCGCCAAAAACGTTTAATCCCGTTTAGTAAAATCACGATGTATGCCGCCATAAACGTTAAGTGACGTCAACTACTTTTTTTATTTTTATTTTATTTTTTTAATATATCAGTGGTCAGTGCAACGTCCAAGTGCAGCGCAGCCGGGTCAATGAGTTGTGAAATCAAAAACACCCACCAACTGCGGCCAGCAGATGGCAGCGGTAGCTGCTCGGGCCCTAACTAGAGCTGCGAATTACAACGAAACATGACGCAATCTGATGAAATAGAACGTTTTCAAGGCTGACGTGAATGGTCAAAGCCTTTGTAACATTAAACCTAATTTGACGGAGCGTCACTAAACAAAAAAATATTCGTACCAATACAACACACGAGTGCGAACCTACCTTGTACGGGATGACCACCGCCGAGCCGCCGCTGATGCCCACGATGGGCAGGGCCGTCTGCGTTGACAGAAAGTCGAGGATTTGCGCCACCTCGGTCACCTGAAGACGGGCCAAAAAAAAAAAAAGAGTTCTAAATGATCTCACTGAATCTCGGCCGTGGATCAATTCCCTCAATGCCACTGTCCGCCACAGCGCTCCATAAAAATGGCTGATTGATGACAAATAAAAGTTACAGTGGGCCAGTAAAAGGCAACGAAGAGGGACGGTTTCGCATTTCAGTAAAACAGATGGTAAGGAGGACGTTTGGAGGTTTACATTTCACAACATTTAAAGGGATACTTCACTTATTTAGCCCATTATAGCAATAAAAAGTTAACATTTTGTCTATAATTAATTTGATACTTTCATTATTTTTCACATACAATCAGTACCTTTAAAAAAAACATTTTGCAACTTGCTGTCGACTGAAAATGACATCACAAGGGCTCACGTAACCAATCACAGCTCAGCTTGTGAACGTCACATGAACCAAACCTAGAAAACAGGTGAGCTGTGATTGGTTGGTTACCTGAGCCCTTGTGATGTCATTTTCAGTCGACAGCAAGTTGCAAAATGTGTCTTTAAAGGTACTAATTGTACCTTTCAATTTTTCAATTTCAGTGAGCTCTTGTCAAAATAACATCTTGTACCAAAACATAAAATTAAAACAGCAACATTTTTGTCTTTTCGGGACATCATTATGAACATTAAAAGCCATTCTGCTGAGCCTAAAAAAAAAGAAGACCTTCTTTTCCAATTACTATTTGAGTTTTCAGCCGAGCGTGGCTCCAAAGTTTGACTCTTACAGTTGCTATTTAACCACCAAAACTGGACAGTATCACTTAACCAGTTTCCCTTAGCCACATTAAATAATTCAAATGCTAACCAAGATAAAATGGATCTTCGACGTGTTTAGCCGTCGATGGCACTGAATGAGTTAAATTCAGTAGGGATGAGTTAACCTACAAAAAAAAAAAAAAAAAAGGATCATGAAGTTATGCCTGAAAAGACACGATAAATCGGCCATCTTGGTTTGACGCAGCCATTTTAGGCGCCTTCAAAAACAAAACTACTCCAAGATGTTTTCTCCGGCTGGAACCATATTTGAAACCAGAACACTAGACAAACGTGTGACACTAAATTCTGAACCATTTTACATTGTGTTTGGAGTAAAAGTTTGTTGACTCTTGAAATGGCTCCAGGACCACCAATAGCCTGACTATCTTTCAGTAGACGAGGGCGGAGCATGGCAGCAAAATTCAAATCTCACCTGCGAGCTGGCGCCCGAGCCGACGTCGTCCTCGAACACCACGCCGTGCAGCTTCTCCGTCGCCATGGTGTCGCAGAGGCGGGTGAGCAGGTCGCGCGGGTTGGTGTCGTTGACCAGCACCGTCACGGGGCTCACCACCACCGGCAGGTCCACGAAGTTCTCGCCGCTCAGACGGCCTCGCACCTCGCTCTGGTAGCTGGAGCCGCTGAACACCACCGCCACGTTGATGGACGAGTGCAGGAGGAGGGGCCGGGCGTGCAGGGGTCCCGGGGATGCGATGAGGAGGAGGAGGACGAGCGGGGGCCAGGGAGAAGGTGGAGGGTTTCCCCGTGGAGTGGCCATGTTGGCGCCCTACTTCCTGTGTGGACGGGACAGAACTTCACTCAACTTCATTTATAGAGCACTTTTAAAAACAACCACAGCTGCATACGACGCTAAAAGCTCGATTCTCTCTGAACGAGTAAATACAATGAAAACTGAAGGGGCCCCATAATTGAACCTTGTGGAACACCATACACCAGTGAGGCATTATTATGTTAAAATATTACTAAACTTTATTTATAGAGCACTTTTAAAAACAACCACAGCTGCATACAACGCTAAAAGCTCGATTCTCTCTGAACGAGTAAATACAATGAAAACTGAAGGGTCCCCATAATTGAACCTTGTGGAACACCATACACCAGTGAGGCATTATTATGTTAAAATATTACTAAACTTTATTTTAGAGCACTTTTAAAAACAACCACAGCTGCATACGACGCTAAAAGCTCGATTCTCTCTGAACGAGTAAATACAATGAAAATTGAAGGGTCCCCATAATTGAACCTTGTGGAACACCATACACCAGTGAGGCATTATTATGTTAAAATATTACTAAACTTTATTTATAGAGCACTTTTAAAAACAACCACAACTGCATACGACGCTAAAAGCTCGATTCTCTCTGAACGAGTAAATACAATGAAAACTGAAGGGGCCCCAATATTGAACCCTGTGGAACACCATACACCAGTGAGGCATTATTATGTTAAAATATTAATAAACTTTATTTATAGAGCACTTTTAAAAACAACCACAGCTGCATACGACGCTAAAAGTTCGATTCCTTTGGGGGGGGTTGCGGGTTGTTTAATTGTTTTTGTTTGTTTTGTTTTTGACTGTTTGTTCTTTAAACTGAAAATCTAGAAATAAAGTACTGACAAAAAAAAAAAAAAAAAAAAGTTTGATTCCTTCTGAGCGAGTAAATACAATGAAAACTGAAGGGGCCCCAAAATTGAACCCTGCGGAACACCATACACCAGTGAGGCATTATTATGTTAACCTCGTTTCCCACTTTTTGCCTTTCTGTATCATAGTTTAAGCACTGCTTTTAGACTTTTGTAGAACGCTCAGAAGGGACAAAAGTACTCATACTGTACTTGAGTAGAAGCAAAAATACTTGCTGGTAAAAGAAGTACAAATTCATTTTTGAGTAAAAATAGACTAAATTTTAAGTACAAAAGTACAAAGGTAAAACAAACAAACAAAAAATCTCATGCTGGTTCAACCTCAGACTTTTACGCCATTAGAACATCATCAAATCATGAACCCAGAGTTTTGCTAATGTCAATTAACGAAAATGTAACATTAGCTCATGACACAAGATTTCCATCAATCAATCAAAATCTAAACCACTACAATATTTACCTCTACAGTATTGACTGTCTTTTTTTTTTACATTGTGTCATCATCCGTGGAGGTTAAAAAAAAAAGAAGTAAATACTCCATTAAAGTAGTGACACCTAAAAAACGTAAGTACAGCAACTATGTATTTGTTCACATAATACAAATGTGTATGTGTGTCTTGTCAGTGTGTGTCGGCGGCATGTAATCCGCCTTAATCCCGCCCCCGGTGTCATGGCGGTAATCAGTCCATCGCCACGCGTGGACAACAACGGGTGACAGACGAGCCGAGCGGCGGGTCGCTGATCCTCCTAGCAGACTTCCGTTCGATGAAATGACATGACTTGGTTGACTACTTTAGTGTTCCAATGTGCAATGTGGAATTCGTCTTTGTTTTATGTGTCAATTTTTTAGAGTGTACGTCTATGCTCACCAACCTGAAATTTGTACGGGTTAAAGCTTGATCAACTCTTTGAAGCATCTGCTGAATCGTGCTTTTGATGCTGAGTTCAGGTGCAGCAGTGTGGCAACAGACATTTTAGGAGCACCTGAGCCACTTCGCTCGACACATTTAATGACGTTTCATTTAATCGGGATCAAGTTGACATGTTTTTTGACAAAAGCAATTTTTTTTTTTTTGGCAAGATGAATATTTTTACATTACATTTGATTTATTTAGATGTTTACGCATAGCCGTCCGAGAAACAGGAAAAATAAAAATGACCATTAGAGGCAGACAGATAGGGAAGCCTGGCGGCTCGCTAATTAGTGACCCGGGTTTCTTAACTCATTCACTCGCCGCCATTTTCACATTTCGCAATCCCGTTGGCTCCCGGCTGTTTTACTGGATTTTGACTGATTTTGCAAGGCCCACAGAATATTGTGTTCAATTGCTCTAAAAGCATGGAACCTATCAAAACAAAGATTAAAGTCTCTTCTTTCATCGGGAAAAAAAAGTATGTTTCTATCTGTTTCCGTTTTGCAGCAATTAGCATTAGAAGAGAGCTAAGTTTCATCAGTTTTCACAAATCTATTTAAAATTGTAAGTAATTGAGCTTTTTTTCTACATGGCCCTGGTTGATCTCCTTTGCTCTGCTGCCACCTGATGGCCGTTTGTGTAGTAACTACCATTTCTGCAAGAGGCTGCATCAAAGCCTTCTGTATGCTCTAGCATAAAAAAAAAAACACAACAAAAAAACGTATAAATACGTCTTTGGGACACTTAAAACATTAAAAAAACGTATTTTCACGTTATTGGGAGCAAATGAGGTAAAAGTGGAGGGAGGAAAAAAAAATAACTTGCTTGAAAAATAGTAGTATTTTGAGAATGTAATTTGCTTTAACTAGAAGCAAAGGGGGGTAAATTAACTAAAACTGGAAAAAGATCATCAGAGTGAATTAACAATCCGGATTTTTGACTTGACGCTTGCTATGCGGGACAGGCCGGCTCATGAAATATTCAAGAGGTCAAACTTGGGGCTAAATCGTTGACGGGCCATTCGAGTGGCGCTTCACTCGTGAATGTTAACGACTCCGACCGAGCTGACGTGAAAGCATGACGAGGCCAACAAATTAACCCCGAAAAAAATGTATCACGTATTTAAGCCAGGGCTGGCCAAACTTTGTCATTTGAGGGCCACATTCGGAAAATCGGAAGGACGCAAGGGCCACATAATGTTATGAAGAGAAATTGTGTTTAGTCCTAAAAATTGTACAAATCATTTATTTGTCCTTGTGCATATTTATAAAAATGCTACAGTATATAAACCGATTTATTTGTAATATGGCAATAGGGTTATTATAATTTTGGACTTTTTCAATTTAGTTTGTATTTTGTTCTGAGTTTTGTTTTTTTAGATTTAGTTAGTTTTAATTAGTTTTCTGGGTGGTTCTGTTAGTTTTTTTTTTATTCTTTAATAAATGCTTAGTTTTAGTTTTTAGGGTTTGTTTGTTTTTTTAATGTATATTAATTGTGCGCAATATTTAAAAAAAACACCATGGTTGCAACGTCATTATTCCGGTTTATATCAAAATAAATCTACTAAAAATCACATTTAAAATCACCCCCAAAGGCTCATGCATTCAATTAATTGCCAAAGACTAAAACGAAGGACATTTTTGCGATCATTATAGTTAATTTTATTTTTAGTTAGTTTTGTAAACATAAAATGTAGTTTTAGTTATTTTTTGTTTTTTAAAAAGCATCTTCGCTTTTATTTTATTTCGTTAACAAAATTGTAGTTTTGAATGTTAGTTTTTTTGTTAGTTTTAGTTAACTAAAATAAACTAATAGCTCCTGCGTTTTTTGTTTTTTTTTAACTGAGTCAAATGCCATTTTTAGCATATGTTGCGGGCCATTAAAAAAAAAAAAAAAGGATGGCGGGCCGCAAATGGCCCCCGGGCCGTAGTTTGGACACCCCTGATTTAAGCACTGCTGGTCATGTGACACCATCCACATTTACCCGAAAGTCTTTTGAAGATTTTTTCCTTTTGCGAATCAACAGCTTTGATACGCCGCCACTTTTTTTTTTAATATAGTGCAGGTGGGCCCTTCTCACAACCAATAAAGAGTCGCCGTCGACTACTTTTGATCGTCGGCAACGTCCACGGCCATCAGAGACCTCTCAGATAATTAACAACACCGCTTTGATTCGAAGCAACAGCCGAGCGGGTTCACGCACGTCCTCGCGACTGTCGGCGGCCTATCAATCATTCATCTTAATAAGGTTTTGATGCTCGCGGGCTTTGAGGTGCACGGCGGCAAAACAAAGCGCCGGTTATTAGCCGCGAGAGATCAGCTCTCAGGGGTCGCGCTCGCGAAGAATGGAAGGAGAAGGAGCCTTTGGTTTTGGTTTTACCCTCGATATAGAATTTTGCCACTTCTTCTTTGGTACGTGCGATTAAATGAGTGGTTCTTCACTCATTTGCTGCCAAAAACGTATAAATACGTTCTATTTTAAATACTAGCATGCTCCCAAAGACGGGCTTCTTGAGGCTTTTTTTTTTTTTGCGGGTCTCCCCAAAACGGACCTGCCTACCAAATCTCGTGCTGCTAAACGAAACTGACTTCGCGGGCTGAATTTTCAAAAAAAAAAAAAAAAAAAAAAAGAGGCCATTTTAACTAATTTGCTCCCAATAACGTGTAAATACGTTTTTTTTATGTTTTACGTGTCCCAAAGACGTATTTATACGTTGTTTTTTTAATTTATTTTTTAAATGCTAGAGCATACAGAAGGCTTTGATGCAGCCTCTCAACTGAAGAGAATGCTTGAAGCAATGGTAGTTATTACAAAAACGGCCAGCAGGTGGCAGCAGAGTATAAGAGATCAACCAGGGCCGTGTTTTAAAGGGTTGTTTTCTCCACTGTTTTAAACAGATTTGTGAATAATAATTAAACATAGGTATATTCTAATGCTAATTGATGCAAAATGGAAACAGAAATATGCTTTTTTTTTTCCTGATGAAAAAAGAACCTAATCTTTCTTTTGGTAGGTTCATTTTTTTTTTTTTTTAATAGCAATAGAACACAATATTCTGTGGTCTTTGCAAAATCAGCCAAAATCCAGTACAATAGCCGGGAGTGAAGGGAGTTCTTCAGTGAAAATGCACTAGTTTCCTCGGCGCATTCACTTTCTTTACAGAAAAACAAAACAAAAAGGGTGGAACAATTACATTTTCTTCTGCTAGATGACAGAAAGTATAACCAACCCGTGTATTCGTCTATTGCAGTATCAAAACATGTATATAAATCGGTACTCACGGGCATATATTCTTTATCCTCTGTAAAGAATGTTTAATATTAGTTACTACAGCAGTTGTAGAGAAGGAGCAGCACAGTGTATTGAATTGAAGTAAAAAAGTGCACACTAATACAGTGCCATTTTTCTTTTATTTGACATACAAGCGTGGTCATGGAGCAAATTAAACTCATAATTCAAGGCACCACCGTGAGGGATGAATTCAAAGATAAGAATTGGTATTTGCCAGTGTAATAAGAAGACGCAAATAAATGCTGACCGGGGGAGGCGAGCGCAGATCGAGTGTTCCTTTAACAGTTTAATCTCTGCTAGATGATGCAGATTACGGCTGTGTGTGCGCGCGTGTGCGAGCGTGCCCGCGTGTGTGTGCTTGTCAAGGGCCCTCTATGGATAAGCGGTATTGTAACAGAGAGATTGCGACATAGAAAGGATGCCATTGTGCGCGCTTAATCCGATGCAAACAAAGCACATCGGGTGGCTTTTTGCTGACACGGATTTGCGATTAACTCGTTCACTCCCAAGAACGTGTAAAAACGTTTTTAATACTTTGTCATTCATGCCCAAAAACGTGTTTACACGTTGTTGTTTTTTCTTTTCTATGCAAGAGGTTCATGTCAGCATCTGACATGTAGAGGTGGCTTAAAGCAATTATAGTAAAAACAGCCATCAGGTGGCAGCAGAGTATAAGAGATCAGCCAGGGCCATGTTGCAACCAGCTCAGTGTTTTCACCAGGAATGTGAATATTTATGAAACTTAGCTATATTCTAATGCTAATGGCTGCAAAATGGAAACAGATACAAATATACTTTTTTTTTTTCCTGATGAAAGAAGCGACTCGAATCTTTCTTTTTGTAGGTTCCATGTTTTTATAGCAATAGAACACAATATTCTGTGGGACTTGCAAAATCTGTCAAAAGGGAGTTTCTTCAATGCAAAATGGCTGGGAGTCAATGAGTTAATCAAATCGTTAATCAAATGCGAAGATGGCACAATGTTAACTCATTCACTCGCCGCCATTTTCACATTTCGCAATCCCGTTCGCTCCCGGCTGTTTTACTGGATTTTGACTGATTTTGCAAGGCCCACAGAATATTGTGTTCTATTGCTATAAAAAGCATGGAACCTACAAAAAGAAAGATTAAAGTCTCTTCTTTCATCGGGAAAAAAAAAAAGTATGTTTCTATCTGTTTCCATTTTGCAGCAATTAGCATGAGAATATAGCCAAGTTTCATCAGTTTTCACAAATCTATTTAAAATTGGAAGTAATTTTGCTTTTTTTTTTTTTACATGGCCCTGGTTGATCTCCTTTGTTCTGCTGCCACCTGCTGGCCGTTTGTGTAATAACTACCATTTCTGCAACAGTTCTTTCCAGTTGAGAGGCTGCAACAAAGCCTAGCTCTAGCATTTAAAAAAAAACGTATAAATACGTCTTTGGGACACGTAAAACATAAAAAAACGTATTTACACGTTATTGGGAGCAAATGAGTTAAAATGGCCTCTTTTTTTTTTTTTTTTTTTTTTTTTTTTTTTTTTTTTTTTTTTTTTTTTTCCAAGACATTTTTCTCCGATTCCAACTACATTTCAGCTCCAATGTACAAGACGGGCGACACAAAATCGCGAGGCATTTAAGTTGTCGCCCTCGCGTCTGGACAGAACATGTCGGCAAACTTTTGAGAACTCGCCGTAAAACATTGAATTCTGTCATTCGGCTCCGGTGGCCTTTCGAGACCCCCCCCCACCCCACCCCCCCCCCACCCCCGTTCTTACGTCGTGACAACCTGTTGGAGGGAAATGCCAGCAGACGTGTTCGGTAAGCGCCTCGCGGCGGGCGACACACGCGCGCACGCACGCGCACGCACTACACAGCAGTCGAGTCGTTTACGCGCTAAGCTGCGACGTGATGGAGTCCTCATGCTGAGTCCCCGGAGGAAATGAGCGGAGAGGATCTACTTGACGGGATGAGCGCCACCGTCGCCGTCGTCGCCCGACATTTATCAACGTGAGGCGTGTGAACCGTACCTTTGCCGTTCAAGGGAAGGGGCGACAAAAACGGAGGAACTTACTGTCTGGCGCTGTGATAGTCTTTACGACACGCGGTGTCCAAACTACGGCCCCCGGGCATTTTTCTGTTCAAATAAAATATCAGATCATAACAGATGAACTTCTATGAGTAAATTCGTCCAACTGAGCCCCAATTGGAAGGCTCAACACAGGCTAAATTTTATTTTTTGAGGATTTTGTGCTTCTATTAACATATTTACTGCCAGCCCAGCAAAAATGCATCATTTGACGTCTTTTTCCGTCAATGGCAGTGAATGGATTAACGAGTAGATAGGTGACTTGAGCTAGCCCGTTGTGTCACTGTGACCTGTCCTGGTTCAGCATCTTCCTATCTCTAAGTCTAGTTGAAACCAGGGGTGCACCGATCACAATTTTCCAGCCGATCGCCGATCTTTTAAAAAGTCTGACCTGCCGATCCCGATTTTTGCCGATACCGATTTTTTTTTTTTTCATGACAAGCATGTTATATTTTCAGTGTTCCAGTCTTGTTTTATTGGAAAACAATGAACAATATTGGCAAAATAATACAAATGCATTTTTATAACTGCACATGTTGTAGTTCTCTCAAATAAAAATACAAGCTTTTTCAGACCTCTGAGGAGGGAGATGAGATTGGTGGAAAAGATCGGTTTATTTTTCAGGGATCGGCCAAATTAAGGAAATCAGGGCCGATAAATCGGCTGGTCGGTGCACCCCTAAAACTGGTTTAAGACCCTCAGGTCACACATTGTCAGATGGGCTAGGCCGGCCCCCCCCCCCCCCTCAACCGGCAAGACAGTATAAGAGTAGAAACCATTTTGGACAGATTAGACCTTCTTCCGCATCCAGCAGAAAAGGCTCCACGGTTGTGTACTCGATCTTTCTGAACTCCAGTAAAACATTTGTGATTAGAATATGCAGATATTATTAGTATAATGACTCAAGCATAAAAAAAAAACGTTGAAAGTTCCCTGCAGGACTTTACACTAAGTTACTACAATGAGTTAATACAACAAACAAACAAATTGCTGTATGACAATATTGATCACGACCCAAAAGACATAAACTCGTTAGCAATCACCGCTAACATCTGCGTGCAAATTGTCTCAAAATTTGAATATGCGAGCGTGCCGCCTAACCCCCTCAGCGCTATTACAGATACACCACGTCTGCTCTGCCACGCGCATTCATCACAATTAGCATTTAAGCGCCCAGCTGCGATATACCCCGCCCTCGCCCCGCCCTCGCCTCGCCCTCGCCCTCGCCTCGCCCTCGCCCCGCCCCGCCCTCGCCTCGCCCCGCCCTCGCCTCGCCCCGCCCTCGCCTCGCCTCGCCCTCGCCTCGCCCCGCCCTCGCCTCGCCTCGCCCTCGCCTCGCCCCGCCCTCGCCCCGCCCTCGCCTCGCCCTCGCCCTCGCCTCGCCCTCGCCCCGCCCCGCCCTCGCCTCGCCCCGCCCTCGCCTCGCCTCGCCCCGCCCTCGCCTCGCCCTCGCCTCGCCTCGCCCTCGCCTCGCCTCGCCCTCGCCTCGCCCTCGCCCCGCCCTCGCCTCGCCCTCGCCTCGCCCCGCCTCGCCTCGCCGCGCTCTGCGTGGCCGTGAAGGGGTTCCGCTCGTGACGGAAAACAGGAAATCGTTGGCGGATGCGCAAGATGAGTGATTTCGAGGGGACAATTGGCTTCCTGACACTCAAAAGAAAATTGACAGTAAGAGTGCTGCTGTCATAGTAAGAGACGCGTAAATCTTCGGGGGGGTTATTTATTTATTTATTCTTGCTGCTGATGAGTCTGAATTTGATTCTTTTTCAAGCATGCGAAGTACAATGAGGTAAAATGTTAAAAAAAAATAAAAAATAAAAAAAAAGTCAGAAAATTTATCTTTTTTTCCAGACCTGTTTCATACTAATTCATGAGTTAAATAAATGAACAAATAAATAAATAAATAAATACATACAAATTGAATTTATTATTATTATTATTAGCAACCAGTCCAGGGTGTCCCCCGCCTACTGCCCAGAGCCAGCTGAGATAGGCGCCAGCAGCCCCCGCGACCCTTGTGAGGAATAAGCGGTCAAGAAAATGGATGGATGGATGGATTATTATTATTATTATTATTATTAAATAAATAAATAAATGATTTGCATTTTAATTTTAGGGCAAATATTCATTTTGGGAAAATTCAACCGCGGAAGCAAGTTTAAGTTGCATCTTTAAAATTGTTGCGTCAAAAAAAAATAGTTCTTGTCAAAAAAAATAAATAAATAAATAAAAAATGGACGACCACTACTTTGACCCAAAATATTGGGGTTGTTTTGTACCCATAAAAAAAATATATATACAAATAAAAAAATGGGTCAAATTGATCCCAAATAGCAATTGGTCCATTTTTTTTTAATTTATTTTATTATCTTTATTATATTTATTATTATTATATTATTAGATTATATTTATCATTATTATTATTATTATTATTATTATTATTATTATTATTATTATTATATTTTTAAATACAAATGGTTTATTCTTGACCCAGCAATTTTAATAATGTAATGTGTGAAATTTGGTAGGCAAGTATGTGAAGAGTAGAACCACAAAAAAAAAAAAAATCTCAAAAACTCATGCTAAAAAAATAAAACACAAAAATGCTCTTTTTAAGTTTAAGATTCACAATTTTGAAGTATTTCCAAACCGGTGAAGTTTTGGTGAAAAACTGCTGCAAGCTAGCGCCACTTACAGGCAAGGAGGACTCACTTAAAACGTCTTCCCAACTCTGCCATCGCTCGCTTGTACTCGTCTGCGTCACGAGTACTCGAGTACTTGAAAAAAAGGCTGGTATCGGCCCGATACCGATAGCTGGTATCGGTACTCGCCCATCCCTAATATATACATATACAAAATTAGCTTGAATATGAACATTCAGCACCGAAGTGACTCATAGACGCCCCCTACTGTCATAAATGATTCAGATACAATTGCTCCTCTTAGATTGCATTCATCTATTTTTAGCATATGATCTTTTTTTTTTTTAACTCTTTAACTGCCAAAAACGTTTAATCACGATTAATAAAATCACAATGTATGCCGCCATAAACGTTAAATGACGTCAACTACGTTTTTTTTTTGTTTTTTTTCATCAATGGGCAGTGCAACATCTAAGTGCAGCTCTGCCTGGTCAATGGGTTGTGGAATCAAAAACACTCGATAACAATGGCCACCAGATGGCAGCATTGTATCTCTTCAATGGGCTGCAATGAAATTACAATGAAAGATGACGAAATCTGATGAGATGGAACGTTTTCAAGGATGAGGTGAAAGAGTTCATCACCATCTGGCCGTGATGGACGCGAGCGCATGTGTAGCGCAATGTGATAATTCTATTTACGTGTATTGAGCGAGTGGCCCATAATGGGAAAAAAAATGTGGGCTGAGTGGGACAACAGATACGTTCTACTGTATGGATGACATGCAGATCTTCAAGTAGAAGTCAGTTTTTTTTGTTGCAATAAAGGGTAGTGAAAACTGGTTACGGTGCACACTGACCTGGGCTTCTCGCCGCCATCCAGCACCAACTCCAGACGCTCCATTCCCGAAACGGATCCCGAGTTTGGCGCTTGCGATGCCCGTTTGAACTTCAGTGTCCTTGAGGAAAAGGCACAACAACAGCAGGAAATCGCAGGACGAAGGACGTCAAGTGGAAGACTCCAGGTTCAACAACTTCCTTGCTGTCCGTCCATCTCGGTTCTCCTAGCTTGCCGTCCCCCTTTTTCCACTCGGAATCATCTCCGTGGGGTTTGAGTCACGGGAAAAAAAAAAAAAAAAAAAAAAGTTTGCCATCTTGTAACTCCGCGGAGCGCCCTGAAAACGGGATGAGAAGAAGATGAGAGCTGGTCCAGATGTGGGAGTGAAAAGTGTGGCGGCGGCACTAGCAGGTCCTCATCCTGTTGATTTTTTGGGGGGGGGGTTTTGGGAGGGTCGCGGCGAGTTTGGCGGCGCCGTAATCCCGCCCGCTTCACCTTTTCATCTCGTCTACGTGCGCTCCGTCACAGGAGGGGGCTGCATGTGAGTCGGGATAATAATAGTGTGAGGATTTAGCCCGCCCGCTCGCTCGCTCCTCCTCCTCCTCCTCCTCTTCCTCCCCCCTCCGCCGCCACTCGCTCCGCTCCGCATTTCCTCGCCGTTGTTCACCTTTTCTCAACATGTCGGCCTGTCCCGTGTTGTTTTTTTTGTTCGTTTTTTTCCCGCTCAATCAGCGTCGCTTCCCGCGCCATCAACAGGTCGGAAACGAATGTCGTGAATAAGGAATGCGCCCACTGCGACGCTAGAACTCCCACCCGAGTCCCTCCGGGCGGCCATTGCTGATCGCTGTTGCGTTTCCATCAAGTCAATCTGTTCTCCTGATGGGGAGAAAACAAAAACACAAAAAAAAAAACAGTGAGGGACATTTATTATATTAATGTTATTGCACATAAACGTTTGGCCCCCCCCCACCCCCACACTCGATATTTCAACTGTGATTTAACAAGCAATTATTTTTTTCCATCCATTTTAACAAGCACAAGCAATAAATAATTAACATGAATGACAGGTCATCAATTTCAATCAGAGTTGTTAACTTGCCAAACGCTATTTGCAGTCTTTTTTTTTTTTTTTTAAGTGCTCGTTATACTTACTAAAAATTTCTAACAAGTATGGCATCAAGTAAGTCTGAATAATGCAAACAAATGGAGACAATATGAAAACAAAATTACAACAAATAAAGCCGACTAACCGGAAAAAAAAAAAAAAAAAAGAGCAATTTTATTGTTCAAATTGTGACTTGAAATTCGTATTCTTCTCCATTTTTCTACATATTCTGCCCAGAAAACCAAATTGAGCCGAGTAATTCATCTTGATTTAAAATTAAAAATAAAATAAATAAGATATACTACGATACGATATGCGATACAAGGCTCATGATAACGATCATCTCACAAAATGACGATACCGCGATTATCAATATGTTGCTCAGGTAATAAATCCACAAAAATCTACGATAAAACCAATCATAAAATAATCATAATAAACAAAAATAAATATCAATAAATAATAATAATAATAATACAAATTTAAAAAAATAAAAAAATAATTCATAATATAATTAAATAATATAAATAAATATGATAAATACACAAAAAATACAATATATATAAAAATATACATAAAATTAACATAATAATAATAATAATAATAATAATAATAAATAAAATAAAAAAACTAGCTCATACGTCTTCTTCGCCTGAAGATTTGCGTCCATTTCCCCGCCACTCTGAGGCGCTCCCCCTAGTGGCCCGCAAAATAATTATTGCTCAATAAGTCATGAACAATGGAGCAGTTATAGTGGCTTGCATATGAACTACAAATCTTGCGACATATTGATAATCTATCGGGAGACAAAGTATTACGATTTATTGCATTACTGATATATCGTCACACTCCTACTGTCCTTACATTTTAAAATATGTACGCTCTATGGCATATAAATAAACCCTGGGGCAATCATTGAGCTCCATAAACTCTGCCTAGCAACAAGGAGCAATTCGCTTGTATTTTAGCTATGTAAATAAAATGTACTCACTTAAAAGCTTTCTGATATGTCTTCTCACATGTTTTTATATTTAATACAGATTAGACATTCAACTGTAAAATTAATACAGTGTACATATATTTATTTATTTATTTTTTAAATTTCCATTCACCAATAGGCTTAGGTTGCCAGCAACAAGGGACGTGACTAGAAAAAAAAAAAGCAACGATTCGGTTCATTTTAGACAATTTCATTCGGTTTGAATGGTATTCATATTTTCAAAGAAGTATACTTTTAAGCACAGATAGTTAAATATTATTCTGATTTCATAATTAATGCATGTCCATTGCTTTGAAGCATTTAACTCATTCACTGCCAGTCATTATAGAAAATGTTTACATTTCCAATACTCACGTGATATTACATTCAATAATTATATATAAACCGAATCTACCAAATAACAGAATAGACTCCCTACTTTTTGTCCCGTCCCGTTCTTTTATAATTGACAGCAGAAAAATGTAGGTTTGCCAAAATACAGCCATTTCTCCCATGGACTCTGAAACTGTGTTTATTTCCTATAAAATGGGGCAATGATGTCATCTACCGGTGGTTGGGCATCAGTAAAGTTGTTTCCAAGTTTGATATTTACAGTGGAGCATGCTCAGATTCGCCCCCATTTAGCACCGCTCTAAAAAATACAATTGACAAGTATACTTGTCAAAGGCAGTGAATGAGTTAAAAGACAATATGAAGTCCTTTGCTTGAATCCAATAAGAATTGCTTTATACGACAGACGGGGACGTGTTTTTCTAATACGCAAATGTCTCAGTTTGGGGATGAAAGGCAAAAAAGCATTAAAAAAAAAAAAAAATCCATCACAATTGCAGGTAAAAACAACAATCAATCACAATAGCGACGATGCGGTGGGAAAAAACAACAATTATCTTCTTCACACGTTTTTACGTTCGTCGCGCCTGTCACGTTTTTGAAGGTTTTATAAAAAAAAAAAAAAAAAAAAAAAATAAAAAAAAAAAAAAAAAAAGTCGCTTCTGCTGATGAAAGCCGAGCGGCGTGGTCAGGTGACAGGCCCTTTTTAGCTATAAATACGCACATGCCAGCCAAAATAGAGCATTCGAGTTCAGGCGATTCAAGCGCGCCGAACGCTCGTCGGAGTGATTGAGAGGCGTTCAATGAACAATATTGCGGTTTTCTGTGGTGCCGTAGAACACGTTTTCGACTCGCATTTGTGTTCTGATTAATTCATTTCAAGGGGTGGCGGAGGAGGAGTCGATGTCAGCACTATCATCAGCAACTTCACAAACGCTCCGAGCGGAAAAAAACAAACTCCCTCCGCCTTCCCAAATGGCATCCATCCCTGTTGAGGGTTTTAGCCACTAGCTAAAAGACGGCCAGCTAATCTTAAAAAGTCATTAAAGTCATGCATAGGCACATTTCTCACAAGTTTACAGTGGGGGTCAGTCAAAGTGTCACCAGGTGCGTGTTTGTGTGAATTTGAGTGACCAATGCAGTGCTACAAAATTACCTCCACAAAAAAAAAAAAAAAAAAAAAAAAAAAAAAAAGTATGTAAACTTTAAGTTACCCAGATTTCTGCACATTGTTTTTAAAATGTGACTGTCATCTAAATAATAACACACAAAGACAGTCTGATCGGAGGTTTCCAATAAAACATTTACAAGCGTTGCCTGATGTGAACCACCAACATAAAAAAAAAAAAAAAAAAGACAGTTCCTGCAGTGTCCCAGCAAGAGTCCTGACCTCAACCTAAGTGAGAATCTGTTCGATCCCAAGAGAACGATTCGCGTCAGACATCTCAAGAACATTTGCTGAACTGAAACAAAATTGCTCTTTTAAGCGTTGTGCAGGTCTGATCGGTAACAGGAACAGGCATTTTGTTGAGGTTATTGCTGTCAAAGTTGGCTCAAGCGGTTATTACATCCAAAAAGTTCACATGCTTTTTTTCCTGCCTGCACTGCGAGGTTAGTGGAAACATGTCATTGTTTGTGTGGTATAAGGTCAAGAAAACGGAGTTCGTCCGTTGTTGTGCCAGTAAAAGGAGAATTAGTGACTCAACTGATGATCACGCTCGATTATATATATATATAAAATTAATATTAATCATAATAATATTAATAATTAATATTTATTTATTTCTGATTAAAATTATTTAATTATTAAAAATTGTGTATATAATTGAATATTTAAATGTATCATTTTTGCAGAAATCCGAGTCAATCTAAAAGTTTCACATACTTTTTCTATACAGCGACAGACGCCTTTTGTCTTTTTTTTTTTTTTATTAAACAAAAAAATTATCCATTTACACCATGAGGAGATTTCGGCAAAAAAAATACTTTTTGTAAAAAAATAAATAAATAAATAAAAATAAAAAATAAAATAAAATAAAATAAAAATAATAATAACAACAACAACAACAACTTAGGCAATTATTTTAAGAGGGTTACGATATGAAAAAAAAAGTATGTAATTTCAGATTTTCTGAGTTAATGCTGTATGTATGCACATATACTGTATAAATGTAAAAAAAAAAAATTTAAAAGTAAAGATTGGCCATTTTTATTGTCCAGCTGTTCTTCAATGGACATCGGCAACATTGTAAAGAAGGAACAATTAATACCATATTAATACCATCTCCTGAATGTGCTCATGCCCTGAATGCTTACACTGATCATACAACTTTTTTTTTTCCCTTCAATTTTTAACCACAGACGCTTTGCCAGCTAAACACTGTTAGTTTAAGCTACCCACTTAGTTGCTAGGCAGATAATGATTATTATTTTATAGGAGCTACATCATAACCGCAAAATGGGCCAATCATACTGGAAAAAGAAACAATTAGGCCCTCTCGCCTTAGTGCCTAAATTGATCCTACTTTTACTGTTGCTTTTCTTTTACATTTTCAATTCTAAGTTATTCATTTGTGGAAAATAAACAACACAAGAACAGACAAAACGGGAAGAAACGACAACATCAAATGCTCGGTGGAACGGCAAGGAAGACAAATTTGGCTTTGATTGTGTTCCAAAAACGATGATTATGAGAGTCTGTCTGATGCACGGCGAAAATTCAAAAGCGGCAGCCGAGAAGGCGCGATGGCCGCCGAGCTCGCGGCGGGCCTCCGGGACGCCTAAAAGCGTTTGCTCTGTTGACTGGGGACCACCGGATGGAGCGGAGCGTGTGACGTCGCCCTTTGCCAGGCCATGTCAACATTTCAAAACGAAGAAAAGGATTTGAAAATGGACGGGAAGTCGGCGAAGGGCAGCCAGAACTCGACCCATGTCTTCTCGTTTATGGGCAGCGGTTAACAGCTGAGTTGGGATTACCGTTTCAAGGTCCCGAGATGATAAAAACGGCCTAACTCAGTTGGAAGAAACTTGATTTACACTAATTTGGTGGTTCAGTTGTGAGCGACCATGCTCAAAATCTACATTAAGCACTTTGTTGCCATTCAAAATTTGAAAAGTGCCGTCGGGAGAGTCATTCTACAGTCAACCGACACCGATTCAAAACAACAAGGGATCAAGAATTGAGCCTTGTGGGACCCCCAAAAGGACCAAGGCTTTCATGAAAGCTTCTCACAAGTATAAATCGGTTAAAAGCAGTAGTCCGAATGCACATAAACTGTTCTAATCGAGAGATAACGATCTCATGAACTACCTTGACAAAGAATCGTGACTATCAGAATTGTGTTGTGAGCCTTCCTGCACTTTTTTTTTTTTTTTTTTTGGTCGTTTCATTCCTCCAAGGCTGCAATTTATGCTTTAAAAAGAGCAATTGGCTCCACCAAGCAACGAGTTAAAATTTTGTTAACTCCCCTCAGTACATTCATTTGCGTTTGGGCTGCTCGGGATTAGTTGGCAATTCAAAGCAGTGGAGAACTGAACAGGAGTTGAAGAATTAATAATTGGATGGGGAAGGGATGATTTCAAGGAGTTGTGGCCTCTGGTCAGAAAACAGAAAGCCAGATTGCAAAGTTCAACATCAAAGGGAAAATATGAGCAATGGGTGCCATCTGGTGGTAAGTGGCTAAAATGATCCCACTTTTCTTCTTGGTTTTTCTTTTTTCATTTTCTTGTTTTTTTTTATTTTATTTTAATTAAACCGTATACATGTAAATTGGATTAGAATGACAAGTAATATATATTATTTTGGGGGCGTGGCTAAAATGGAGAGCTGAGAGAATGGAATTTTTGGTATTTTTTTTGACAATTTTGATGCCTAATTTATCTTTAACTTTTAAAAAATTCTTATAGTGTCTAAAAAAACATTTATTTTTACTTTTTAGGGACTTTAATGTGTGTTTTGTATGTGTTTAGTTTGTTTGTTTTTTTTGTTTTGTTTTTTAAGAGCGGCAATACTTAAAAGGAAAGCAATAGTGCCATCTACTGGGTATTACAAGGCATTACACAACCTTCCCTTTAAGTCTACGCTGCCTCCCTCCCAGCTTGGCTTCCCTCACGTTCTTAAAAACAGAAATTAAGTTAGTTACGTACGGTGAAATAATTAATCAATCACTTAAATTGTTACTAATCAGTTTATAAGTGCTCGATCGTGACCGTTGGACAGCAAGAATATACCGTAAACAGGTGCACTGATGCCATCTGCTGGATTTAAAGCCGTACTACGCCTCACACTGATTGCCTCCACTGCAATCCTACTTTTCCTTTTATTATATTTTCCTTTTATTTTTCTTCAGAGTTCAAAGCTTTAAATGAACTAACAAGACGGGCGGAACACATTTTTTTTTTTTCTTCCACGAGGACATGAAATGTGTTTTGAAGGTTGATAACTGCACAGATTGGTGTTCGTGAAGTCATCTGAAACTGGCTGTGCACGTCACGCTGCGCATGCGCGCGCGTCCTTTACGTCACAGCCGCTCTGAGTCAGCTCCCCCATCTTGCCTTTCCTGAGTCACTCGTCCAGCGGTTGCCTGGTTACCTGTGAGCGCGGGGAAAGTTTCCGATTGCGCATTTGTTTCCGTGGATAGATGGGGCCCTGATATTTATTCAGGAACGACTTGTGAGCCAATAATGTACGTGTTTGTGTATCATCTAATGGGCAAAAAGCTGACAAATCAGTATTCGAGCATCCTGTTGTTACGCAGGAGGCGCGCGCGTCTGTCCTTTACAAAGTAAACACGCTTTTATTTGTATAGTACTTTTTAACAAACTGCTTCACAGACACAGACAGATTCAAGTTAAAGTAGATTAACGTAAACAAACATGTAGACAATCTTTTGAGAGAGTTGACAACATAAATGAGTTATTATTTTTTGTTACGCCACCCCGAGGGAGACAAAAAATGTTTTGCACCCCCAACTCTCTGCCAAAAACTATTAAATAGTATTATTAGTCGATAAAAAATGTTTTTCAAGCACCTATGCAGACGAGCCAACGCTCCTTCTGCACTCTGACAATGAGAGCGCCACTGCCACCTACAGTAGTGGATGTACAATTACACGTTCTTCGAGTACAGGGGTGTCCAAACTTTTTTTATTTGAGGGCCACACATCCAGAAAATCAGAAGGACCCAAGGGCCACATAATGTTGTGAAGAGAAATTGTATTTAGTCCTAAAAATTGTGCAAATAATTTATTTGTGCTTTTGCATATTTAGTAAAATGCTACAGTATATAAACCAATTTTATTTGTAATATGGCAGTAGGGTTATTATAGTTTTGGAATTTTTCATTTTACCCGTAGTTAGTTTTTTTTTTAGTTTTCAGGGTGGTTCTGTTAGTTTTAGTTCTTTAACTCATTCACTCGCCGCCATTTTCACATTTCGCAATCCCGTTCGCTCCCGGCTGTTTTACTGGATTTTGACTGATTTTGCAAGGCCCACAGAATATTGTGTTCAATTGCTATAAAAGCATGGAACCTACCAAAAGAAAGATATTAAAGTCTCTTCTTTCATCAGGAAAAAAAAAAGTATGTTTCTATCTGTTTCCGTTTTGCAGCAATTAGCATTAGAAGAGAGCTAAGTTTCATCAGTTTTCACAAATCTATTCAGAATTGATTATTCAGAATTGGTCTCCTTTGCTCTGCTGCCACCTGCTGGCCGTTTGTGTAATAACTACCATTTCTGCAACCGTTCTTTGCAGTTGAGAGGCTGCATCAAAGCCTAGCATTAAAAAAAAAACGTATAAATACGTCTTTGGGGCACTTAGAACATTACAAAAACGTATTTACACGTTATTGGGAGCAAATGAGTTAAATGCTTAGTTTGTTAGTTTCAGTAATATTAGTTGGGTTTTTTTGTTAAATGTGTATTACTTGTGGCGCAATATTTAAAAAAAAAAACACCATGGGAGTCACGTCATCTGAAGGTGGTTTTCTATTGGCTGTTGCTAGATGACGTCACTTCTGTGTGACATACTTTCAAACGTCATTATTCCGGTTGATATGAAAATAAATCAACTCAAAATCACACCAAAGACTAACATGAAGTACTTTTTTTTTTTGTGTGTGTAATTTATTTGTCCTAAAACGGCTCTTTTGACAAGAAAGGTTGCTGACCCCTGAGCTAGAAAAAAAAGATGTTCGTAATAACAAGTTGGTGCTTATTTTTCTACCATCAAATGCCGCTTTCCTATCAACCTGCCTGCCTTCAGCCAAAGGCCGCCTCCGTTTTCTGTCACCGTGGACCGACGTGACATCCACACGCTTGTTTTCCTTTCAAAACCTGCGGCCTTGGCCTGATGGAAAAAGTGACACGCGGTCCAGTTCTTGCCCCCCCCCCCCTAATTCATCTCCCCGCCTGCTTGCTCTTTCGTGATGAGTCAGGGGGCGTCTCTTTCGCTCTGCGGCACCGTAATGGATTCGAGGCACCTGCTGCTCGTGACATCACGGCGCGCTCGCTATTTCGCAGTCGCGGGTATGACACGATCGCCCGCCGCCGCGCCGTGATTACACAGTCGCTTGCGCAAGACCCCCCCGGTGGTAGCTTTCCAGCAGCAAGGCTGTTTAATGCCAACTTCTGTCCTTGGAGCTGAGCTGTGACATGGACGAATTTTTTTGTTTTGCTCATTTGGATCAAATGTATTGCTTTGGGATTTTTTTTTTTTTTTTTTTTTTTTTAAAGCGTAGAGGCCCATGTTTGCTTTGCCTCATTACTGAAGTGTATTCAGCTCTGAATTTATCAAGGCGGCGGTGACTAAATAAACAGCGCAAAACCTTCAGGCCAACCAAGTTAGAAACTGAACAAACTCAAAGTCGAAGATAATGTTTCCACCGAGCCGGCACCGGCGAGTTTGGGTTGATTAGATACAGTGTACCTGGAGGGGGGAGGGGAAACCTGGCAGGACCAGTCTGACACACGCTCGCAAACAACTTACTCAAGGACAGGCCGGCTACGCTCTTAAAAAGAGAAGTGTCACACCTGCGCATTAATACCTCCGCCAAGCACAAAAGCGCAACGGCAAGAGGGAGTTTACGTAGCAGGATTGTTGTGCACTGAAAGGTAGGATCCCATACGCAGACACAAATAAGTCTATTTATTCACATTGAGAGGCAGAAACTAAGAGAGCTGTACACAGGAACAGTTGAGTAATAATCCGGCAAAATACTAGTACTGAAATGGGATTCTCTGATTGGCTGTTGACTCCGTAATTCCTGACATCAACAAAACATCATAGAGCATAAAAGATCCAAAAGGTCCAGACATCACATAGCCTAAAACTAGTTGAAACTGGATGCTGTTACATCAATACCCAAAACAGACACGTAACGGGTCGCGAACTCTGGCGCACGGGCATGAACTCTACTCACACTTAACCCTGGCGTGACCCCCAGACACGAGACAAGACCCAAACATTACAGGTTATGTCATGTTTGCCCAATCACTTGTTGCTAGGCAGAATTGACTCACAGGCCTCGAAAAAGATTTGCATATGCCAGTTTTGCCCACGAAACTTCGGATGCTACAATACGGGCTTACATCATCGTATCAATCAGATGGAGGCAATTAGTTTATTATTACTAGACTGGAGTCACTGGTCTGTATATTTTAATTTGATTTCATTTTATTTTTGCCTGCCACGTTCACTTGGACTGCTCTGCAGCCAATCACAGGGCAATTTTGAGAATCAGATATTGGTAGCAAAAAACTAAAAATAAGTCCAAAGACTAGCACTTCATGAGTAAACAATTGGAGATTTTCTTCGGAAGTGAGAAAAGACCAAATGATTGGACAAAAGGAGAATTGAGAGGGGGAAAAAAAAACTACCTTGAAAAAAAACAAAAAAGGTGTTCCTGATGCACAAAGTTTAAAGCCTTCAAAAGGGCCAAAAACGACCTCATAATGGCGTCTTTGTTTGCTTCTATACTGGTCCGTCAAAATTGATGTGAACCGTTGAGGACTGCAGCACCAGATCACTTTGCCGCCCTGCTTGGTAATCGTGACATAAAAATACATAATTACAAGTCTAACTGATTCCATTTTACATAATTACAACAGCCCCATAATATGACAAAAACAGCAATTCAGTGAATTATTTCATTCATTTACTAAATTTGCACAAATGTTATCCTCGACTTTTATTTATTGAGTATAAACTGAACAGATGTGTACGTGGATTTTTTTTTATTTTTTTTTTGCAGAAATGCTCATTAATTTCATTCATTTTATAAACTTATAAATTCAAAATTTGGACCACTTACAATTCTTTTGACAAATAAGGCGCATGAGTTTGCAGGGCCAGTGCACAGTGCGCGAGTGCAGGGTGGGAATGGAGGGTAGGTGGGGGCGGAGCTTTTGTTTGCGAGCCGCGCAGCGATTGGCCGAGGAGCGCTACGTGTACCTCATTCTGCTCCGGGTCCCTCACATGTGACACTGACATCTGCGTGCGTCCGCTTGCTGTCGCTTCTCTCCATGATCTGGCTCATCCACGTAAGATGGTGCGTCCGATAGCTGACTGCAAGGCCGAGCTTTTCCTGTGAGGAACCATCAGAAAAAGGAAAAAGTTCAATTCAAAAGGTAAGGTTCTAAACTGGACTGTTTTTTCATTAGTAGTGTCGATTTAATGCATTAGAAAAGAGTGCAAACAAAGTGGTCGTAGAACAACTTTTCTGCAATTTGTGAGGGTTTTTTGGGGGTTTGAAAATAAGAGCAATTCACTCAACGTTAACATCCAAATCAATAGAGCAACGGGCGAATTAGTCATCCGAGTGGCGTTTGTGAGCCTAACCTTGAAATGGACTTTATCTCGGGAGCAGAGAGGATAAGCCAGGCCGACATCATGGCGTTTTCACACTGCAACAGACTGATTAGATACAGCAGGATGCATGATGGCCGTTTCAATTGGAGATTGACTCGGAAGGAAAAAAAAAACAAAAACAAAAAAGTATACATCCTAAGAGAACATATTACCTTATTGATCCTGGAAAAAGTCCAAAAACAGTTCAACTTGAGTCCAATAATTAGTCCTCAAAGAATTTATAGACTAAATAACCCAGCGTCTCCCTATTTGTATTACTTAAGTCAATATTTTTTCAGCCACTGATCTAGTACTTTCACCTTTAGGGATGCACTGTGTTTTTATACTCATGACACAGTTTGGTATGATATATGGTTGAATGGGAATTGGTATATTATCAAAATCGCAGTTGCGTTTGTCATTTTTTTATTTTTTTTATTTTATTTTTTTAATCTATGCCAATGCAGAAAGATAATTTGCTCCTCCACTAGATGGCAGAAGTGTGTCATCACTAGGGATGTAACGATATCCAGACATCACAATACGATATTATCACAATATGAAGGTCAAGATACGATAATTATCACGATATTGTGGGGGCGTTGGTGATATTTAAAAAAAGATGCAATATTGTAAATAAGAGAGCTAATACTTTAAAAAAAAAAAAAAAAAAAGTTTTGTACAGTAATACATACAAACCACCTACAATCTAGAATAACAATATTGAGGCACTTATTTAGTAATGCAAGCACACATTGATCGCTTCACAAGCAAATTAGGTTCCCCTTTATCTGACAATTAGCATACATTTTAAACATAGAAGGCCAAAACATCCCTCATGAAAATTAAATTGTACTAATAAACTAGCCACTAGAGGGTGCTAGAACTGCGCAAATGGATATCAACCTGACTTTTTTTTTTTTTTTTAATATATGTGTTCCTTTTAAATATGGTGACCATGACGACGACGATATTGTGGCAGTTTTAATATCCCGATATCACGATATTGCCCTTATCGTGACATCCCTAGTAACCACTTAACTCATTCACTCGCCGCCATTTTCACATTTCGCAATCCCGTTCGCTCCCGGCTGTTTTACTGGATTTTGACTGATTTTGCAAGGCCCACAGAATATTGTGTTCAATTGCTATAAAAGTATGGAACCTATCAAAAGAAAGATTAAAGTCTCTTCTTTCATCGGGAAAAAAAAGTATGTTTCTATCTGTTTCCGTTTTGCAGCAATTAGCATTAGAAGAGAGCTAAGTTTCATCAGTTGTCACAAATCCATTTAAAATTGTAAGTAATTGAGCTTTTTTTCTAGATGGCCCTGGTTGATCTCCTTTTCTCTGCTGCCACCTGGTGGTCGTTTGTGTAATAACTACCATTTCTGCAACCGTTCTTTGCAGTTGAGAGGCTGCATCAAAGCCTTCTGTATGCTCTAGCATTAAAAAAAACAAATAACGTATAAATACGTCTTTGGGACACTTACATTAAAAAAACGTATTTACACGTTATTGGGAGCAAATGAGTTAAAAACTTTTTGAGATTTGACGTCTGCCGCTTTGCCCTCACAGGCCCCAAACCACTGTGACCTCTTAGGAGAATCTGCCACAGAAGCAGGATGAAGTCCAAGGGAAAAGCAGTCAAAGCATCCAGAAGGACCTGGTCCAACCCGGAGCCGGAACTTGAACCAGACACGGAAGCAGAAGCAGAAGCAGGCTCCAGCGAGCACGACGACTCGGAGGCCTCGGAGAGGATCGACTGCTCCTGGAGAGGGTCCCTGAGGAGCAGGGAGGGCAAGCGGCAAGGAGGCGGCGCGGCCCGCCGGCGCCGGCAACGCAGCTCCAACAAGGAGCGCAGCATCCGGCGCTTGGAGAGCAACGAGCGGGAGCGCCAGCGCATGCACAAGCTCAACAACGCCTTCCAGGCGTTACGCGAGGCCATCCCGCACGTGAAGACGGACAAGAAGCTGTCCAAGATCGAGACGCTGACGCTGGCAAAGAACTACATCAAGGCCTTGACGTCCATCATCCTGGACATGTCGGGGGCCTGCCTCCCCGCCGGGGAGGCGTCGTCCGGGGCCAGCGCCGCCAGGCTGCTCCAGTGCTACCAGAAACATCTGGAGGAGGAAGGCGAGGAGGGTCTCAGCCAGTATCTCACCCACATGCACAGTTTCAGCCAACATAGCTAGCAAGACCGAGACTGGTGGACTTTGAGTTTGGGGGTGCAAATGAAATCGAGTTCCTGCAGGTGCACTGCTGAGGGATCCAGTCAGGAAAGTCGTGTTCTGCAGAAGCCCAGTTGACTTTATACTGCAGCAAATGAGGGGTGAACTGTCCTGTCTCTTTTATTTCTTAGTTCGGAAGCTGGGAATTCTTACTCACTTTTTTTTTTTTTTTTTTTTTAGTAATTATGCGCTCTTCCTGCCTTTTTTGTCAGTTGAAAAAAAAAAAAAACTGCCGAGCATCGCCTTCAGTCAGAACTGTAAAATCCAGGAAGAGAACGCATGCATTTTAAATGAAGTGTTTGCTCATGTACTCACGGTGGTGATGATCTTCCCATCCCCTTGAGAACACAACTGACTCGTCTGACTTGTCTGCAGAGATGTTGTTTCGAGAGTTTTAGCTTATTTGTCATGTCCCCAGGCGGGGGACATTGTACTGAAGACGAGCTGTATCAATAAACACATGTATTTATTGACTGGTATTTGATCATGCAATACATGTGTGGAATGCAATATGCAAATACGTCACTTCATCACAGTAAAAGACCAATTCATAAAATCGACATATGGAGTTCTATATACAGCAGGGGTGTCCAAACTTTTTCCTCTGAGGGCCACATACAGAAAAATATAAAGCTGAAAGGGCCACTTTGATAATTATTATTTTTGTAGTTATTTATTAACACATTCATTGCCAGACCAGCAAAAAAATAAAAAATGCATCATTTGACGTCTTTTTCCGTCAATGGCAGTGAATGAGTTAAACATGGTAAAACTCAATGAAGCAATTATAAATTGTTGATATAATGTGCAGTTACTTATTGAACACTGCTAACAGTCACAAGGCAAATAGTGACCCCCTGTGTGCCACATAATAGATGCGTCTCTACACTGAGCAGCAGCTGATCCCAACTTGACATTCTGAACCACAACAAGAACAATTGGTCGTCAACTGACCACACTTAACCATTAATGTGATGTTTTCACTTTTTTTTCATTAATAATTAACCATTAATTAATGTGATGTTTTCACAAATTGGACGTTGACACTAAGAAACAAGTGGATGGAACTATTTTTATTTCTGGAACTGAATTATTTAGCAGCAAATTTGTGTCTTTGCGTAGCTAGACATGTTTAATCCACCCTCTTTTTTTTTTTTTTAATTTTTTTTATTTTATTTTTGTTTTTGTTTTGTTAAAACAGCATTGAAAAATTATTTTTAGTATTTGCAGCGGGCCACCAAAAAAAATGTATGGCGGGCCGCAAATGGCCCCCGGGCCGTAGTTTGGACACCCCTGATATACAGGGTTTTTGCAGGGATCATCAAATCTAATTTAATGCAACTTAAAACGAATTGAATGCCCATGTCATACTGCATAAACAAACATACATATGTATATATTTATATATTAGGTGTGTCAGTCTATTACATTTTTCAATCGCACACTTTATCTGTTCTAGACATACAAAAAATAATAATATTTCTGAAGTTTTTCATATTCTTGTTAATGAAAATGAAAGTGGACAAATATGGTGGCCAAATACAAATGTGGTTGTATCTTTTACTAACATAACATTTTGGTTAATATTTAGGGTTAAAAAAAAAAGAAAAAAAAAAGTGTCAAACTTTAGCCATTATTTGTGTTGGTCATTTTTCTGCCACTAGTTGGTATTAGCGCTTCATGTTGGACGTTGGTGACAGGAGCATTACATTTCTCTTTTCAAATTGAGAAGAATTGGTATTTGGAACATGAAGGTCATTTTATTCGTTGTAAATTACAAGTTGTCACTAGTCTGCACAAATACATCCATTTAAAAAAAATTAGTTATTGCTAAATTATATTAGAATGACTCCTTTACACAACTTTGTATATAAAACGCAAAAACAATAAATTATTTAAATTTTTAATGCCTCTCGACGTGTTGAATGCTTCTTAATGACATTTAAGGCCTTAATTATAGCAAAATCCATTTAATAACTTTTATGGCTTTCTAATGACCCGCGGAAATCCTGTATATATGAATCATTGTCCTATATTTAAGTATTTTTCTTTCCAGTTGGGTGTAAAATGTTCTGAACAGTTTTAAACACAGTTAACAGTCAACATGCTATATAAGACTAATACTACAGTTTTGTTTTGTTTGTTTTACAAAAATATTTCCCCCCCCCCCAGCAAGCCCTCTAACGAATTTCCCCTTTTACATTGCACATGTTCCAAAGACAATATCAGCTTGTTGAGGTGAGAAGAAGTAACCACCAGGCTAATGAGACACTTGTGAAGTCAAGGATTTTTGGAGGGCGGTGCCGAGCGACCCACCCAGTAGATCCTCTTAATGAGTTGATCCTCGTCGTTTGTTTAACTCTGTACACAATTCAAACCCGAGGTTTACTCAGATCTGCGCTTAAGGGCTGTTTGTCTTGACTTCAAAAGGTGTCCCATTAAGACTTGGTGGCTGCTTCTGGCACATTTCAACTTCTTTTCGCGTCACTTCACAGCACCCACGTTTGGACGAAAGAGGACAAAAAAAAACAATACATAGTACAGCATTAAGATCATCGGAGTCGACAGGCAGGGAGCTCAGCATACTATAAAGGAACTGAGCAGTTAAACTTTTGTTTTACACATAATACTAACATCTATTTGTATGTAGAATCATCTCTGTACAGATATTACAGCACAGCCTGAAATGTGTATGAAGACTAGTGGGCAAAAACAACAAAAACCTCAAGCATTTTTTTTTTTTTTGGAAACCGCAAATAAAGCGTAGCTCAATGAGACCTTAAAAGGTGAAGCTGCAAGTTCTGATACATAAGAAGGAACGTCATGATTTATAAAAAAAAAAGAAAAAAAAACAAGTTCTACAAAGGCAGTGAGAAAATAGGATGACGGCTGTGTGCATGTTTGTGTTAAAAAAAAAAATATGGTCCGTGTGTGTCTTAACGTGACAAAAAGATGACATCGACCTCTTTGTGTCCGACAGTTCAGGGGCTCCCAGAGGCCCGCGCAGGAGTGTCCGTGAAGGCAGAGAGACTAAAACGGGGCGGCTCCATGGCGTTCCCGCGAACTGTGATCTGGTCCCACCCACCCTAGATGGCAAAAGGAGAGAGAATAAATCACCTTCAGGCACCTTAATAAATACAATTAATATGCGCAAACCTTATTTATTCAAAGCCAAGCCCATTTTTTGCCTGTTTTTATTCGTTAGCTTCATAACTATGTAAATTTGCAGTTAACCGTCTTAGTGTTTTTTCCAGTTTACTTGCCATTTGAAGCTAGAATTCGGATCTGGGTTCATGAAATCTCACACTAAAATGGCATTTTCCAACGAATGAAGGAAATCTGTTCCTTACCCCGATGCCATAATCCCACGACTGTCCTTTGGGCTCCAAAGGGTGGATTCCGAGTCGGTGGCACACTGTCCCGCGACTCAGGCTGTGACTGCCCTGCACCTTATCTGCTATGATCCAAACCTAAAATCAGAACATAGCGTGAGCCAACTTAACAAGAAGCATATTGTTGAATGCTAACTTCTGCGTTGGATGCATTTTTTAATTTGTGTTTGCGTTGGTTGCTCTGAGTCCCACAAATGCCCCAATCTCATATGGTGTTCCACAAGGTTCAATTCTGGGACCTTTGTTGTTTTCATTGTATCTGCTAATCCTGAGTTCCAACTTCCAATTTAGGAAAACATGGTATTTCCTTCCATCGCTGGCTCCCTGTACGTTTTAGAGTTCTTTTATTTGTTTTCAAATTGTGAAAGCGACCGTGTGCGTAATGTAGTGCCATCTAGTGGTGACCTAACAATGCAACAATCTAAATTGAGATTTTTTTTTTTTAATTAGCACAATCATGTTCTTACAACCTACCACGTGGCTCTAAAAATATTGTCTGTTTTTGATCAAAAAAAGAGAAGCAGAGCAGTTTAATAATAGTATATTTTCATTTCATTAATGTGTTTGCACGCACAATTATGGATGCAAAAAATATTTTTTTTAAAAACTCAAGACAGATGTGGTATGCTGGTACCAACCTGGTCAAAAGGCCCAACAGTAACTTTGCGCACGTTATTCGAAACGTATTCCCACGAGGAGCCCTGGGGATAACTGGGGGTCAAACCCTCCCGGTACCACAAGTTACCTGACCGGGATAAAATCAGGCATAGGATTTGAAGTCGTATCCAGAGAAACACGATAACTATCCAGTAGCTGTGAATACAAACTCCTCACCATTGTCGTCAACAGCAAAAACTGACGTCCTTCCGACAGACACCTGCTTCAGCTTCTGTTTGCTTGGGGAAGGGATGTGGTACCAACACTCGCCTACAGAGGGAGACAATGTCATTTCCGTTTCTGCTCATTATGATTCTCTAAATTCCCTCCACTCACCTGCAGGGGTCTGAGGAAACACAGATCCCCGAAAGAAGGCAGAACCGTCCCTGGCAATTGCCCAAACCTGGCTTGAAGCCCCGATGGAAATGGATTTAAAGGGCTGGTCGGTCCCCACGTGAAGCCATGACGTTCCCTTCGGGACGAAAACGATGCCCTTACTGTAAATAAAACGCCTTCTGGATTGGCTGCAGTGGATTAAAACTCACAGCCGGAATGAGTGCAGTGACTCCCAGTCGGCAGAGCACATCTCCCTTGTTGCTGATGGCCCACACGGGTACCACGTCCACGTTGTCGTCGGGAGTGCACGGCAGGATGGTCACGTCGCTCAGTTGAATGGGCGGGACTTCCTGCCAGGGACCTGTGGTAGTCAGTTTGCACTTCCTGTTCAACAGAAAGTGTTATTACTGACCAGTGATCACTGCAAATAAATATTATATGGCAGGGGTCAGCAACCTTTACTGTCAAATGAGCCAATTGGGGCCAAATAAATAAGAAAAAAAATAGCAGCCAATACTTTGCCATTTATTTTCTTCTACCTTTCGGCTTTTATTTTTTTTAAATTCCTCATACTTAATTTTTCATATATATTTAGACTTTACTGCCTTTTATGTAAAACCGTTGACATTTTTTACAATTTTATGGATATGTGGCAATTTTCTGCCTCTCTTTCTTTTTTTTGACATTTCATGGCATTTTTTTGTTTTTGTTTTTACTTTTGCTATCAATTGTGTCATTTTTGCAATTTTCGGGATTTCGTCTTATTTTTGCTACTTTCTGAATGTGTTTTTTTCTTCCTTTTAAAAATCAATTTTCTGACTTTTTTGTTTGGCAAATCCAAAGTCATTTGATGGTAATTTTCTGCTTTTCGTCTTTTGTTTTTGGATATTTAATGTTTACATTTTGAATGTTTTCTTCTCTGCCTTTTTTTTTTTTTTTTTTTTTTTTTTTTAAATTCGATTCTATGACATTTTGGCAATTTCATTGACATTTTATTTTCTGCTCTTCCTTTTTGGACATTTTATAGTCACTTTTTGAATATTTTTAAGGTAATTTTAAAAACTTTTTCATCTACCGTTCGTCTCTCATTTTCTGACAACTTAAAAATTTTGACTCATCTTTTTTGAATATTTAATTTTTCACATTTTAAAATCTAAATCATTAATTCGTTTAAATGTTTTATCTAAAATAAAAATCAAATGTGTACAAAATACATTAATTTATGCTTTATTTTTTTTAAAGCTTCACAGGGAACCACATGACAAGTACTAAAGAGCCAAACAGACCTGCAGGTTGCAGACCCCTGCTATAGTACAATACAGTCCTTGTTTTTAAAGCCTACCTGGCCCATCGCCTGCGGCGCACAAAGTCCTTCATGGTTTTATGACCATGATACCACCTGCGTGGAGAGTTAAGATTAGATGTGAATCCCCATCACTTGGTGGTTGATTGAACTCAACAGACCAAAACTGAGACCCACGCTGGGAAATCAGCAGCATACTGCCAGCCTTCCCGATCCGTCCCCCCGGAGACGCTGTAGTCGATGGCCCAGTCAGACACCTGATGACAAGCAATCAGCAATTGTTTTTAAAAAGTGCTTGTTTGTTGCATAACGTGTTTGCGCTGATTCACGTTCGGATTTCCGTTGACTTACCCATGCCCATTGAGGAGATGGAGGCTTGGTGTTTGTTTTTGTGCGCTCGTGCAATCCTGAGGCATCACTCCACATGTAGCGGTCAGTAGGGAGCCCTCTACGGACATTTAACTCATTCAATCCCAAAAACGTGTAAAAACGTTTTTTTAAATACTTTGTCCTTGCCTCCCAAAAACGTGTTTACACAGTTTTTTTTTTTTTTTTTTTTTTTTTTTTTTTTTTTCCTGCAAGAGCATACAGAAGGCTTGGATGCAGCTTCTGACATGAAGAGGTGGCTTAAAGCAATGGTAATTCTTAAAAAAAAAAAAAACAACAACAACAACAACAACAACAACAACAGCAGGTGGCAGCAGTGTATAAGGGATCAGCCAGGGCCATTTTCCAACAAATCTCTTTTCTCTGTGTTTTTGCCAGGAATGTGAATATTGACAAAACTTACTAACTGTTGAAAAACGGAAACAGATACAAGTATATATTTCTTCCTGATGAAAGAAGACACTCTAATCTTTCCTTTGGTAGGTTCCATATTTTTTTATAGCAATACAACACAATATTCTGTGGGCCTTGAAAAAAAAAAATCAGTCAAAATCCAGTAAAACAGCCGGAAGCGATGGCTGGGAGTGAATGAGTTAACAGTAAAGTGAGTGACTATACACAAAACGCGCATCAAATACTTAACTACAATCCGAAAAAAATCGTAAGAGTGAGCACTGTACCTGTTGGTGTAGCCAGTGACAGGGTTCCATCTCTGGTTCTCATAGATGTAGACACTCTTGACGTCAGTCTGTGTGTAAATGTGGTCATTACAAGTGGGGAGACCCTGGAAGAAGCCTCCGCCGTAACCCCCGGCGTAGACCCAGACGTTTTGGTCATAACCGATCCCCCACACGATCCCAACGCTGTTACACTCCACGACGCGCAGGTGACCTCCGATCTGATGCCAGAACCTGCATAAACAGGACAGTGCTCATTTAATGTAAAAGAAATAATGGCAGCACAGACCTTAGCAAACAAACACACTGTCGGATATTTTCTGATTTACAGCATGTTTACATTTGGTCGCATGGTGTTGGGTACGGCATCGCCTCGAGGCTGGGGGTGGGCTCACTGACAAAGATGTCCCCTTTACAGGTGATGGACCAGATGGCTTGTTTGGAAGGAGGACCCTGAATGCCTCTGGAGTCGCAGCATGATGCGCTCAATAGCGCCAGCTAGAGGTTGATCAGAAACATCAAGAAGAGAAAAACGGTTGGGAAATGGTGATTTTTTTTTTTGTCCATTGTCCAGTTGGCCCAAGTCACTGGGACAAAAAACCCAAACTTCTGTTTTCTTTTCATTGAAATTCAAGAAATTGAGACCTATCCAGGCCTTAATTTCTTCCAGGTCGGACAAAAGTGGCCTCAATCTGAATTTTTTTTGTTCAGCGGGACATAGATCTGACAGTCATCCTCATGGTAGTAGGAGGAAATACCATATTTTCTTAACTCATTTGCTCCCAATAACGGCTAAATACGTTTTTTTTAATGTTTTAAGTGTCCCAAAGACGTATTTATACGTTTGTTTGTTTGTTTGTTTTTTTATGGTAGAGCATACAGAAGGTTTTGATGCAGCCTCTCAACTGCAAAGAATGGTTGCAGAAATGGTAGTTATTACACAAACGGCCAGCAGGTGGCAGCAGAGCAAAGGAGATCAACCAGGGCCATGTAGAAAAAAAGCTCACTTACTTACAATTTTAAATAGATATGTGAAAACTGATGAAACTTAGCTCTCTTCTAATGCTAATTGCCGCAAAACGGAAACAGATAGAAACAAACTTTTTTTTCCTGATAAAAGAAGAGACTTTAATCTTTCTTTTCTTTTGATAGGTTCCATGTTTTTATAGCAATTGAACACGATTTTCTGTGGGCCTTGCAAAATCAGTCAAAATCCAGTAAAACAGCCGGGAACGAAAGGGATTGCTTCTGTGAAAATGGCGGCGAGTGAATGAGTTAAGATGGAACCCAGGGGCAGCAGATAACATGAAAACAGCAGAGGCCCCGGAATTGAGCCCTGTGGAACACCATACGACAACGGGGCAGTGCGGGACTCAAAGCTAACAAAAAAATACAACAAATCCGATTAAAATATTTCATCAATTGCTCCTGTAATATTTGTTTTAAACTACAAAGAGACTTTTGTGGATGCCCTGTATAAAAGATATTCTCTCCTCACCCAGTCGTGCATCTCCTGTTCCGTTTCAGCTGCCACTCGAATCGGCCACCTCTTTTTGATCCGATCGGGTGTGTAAATGGCAAAAGTGTGTTTGGCGTCATTGAGCACAGGCACCAGGATTGTCACCTCATTGATGAAGGCATGCAGATACTGAGAGGGGAACCAGAAGGACAGGAATAAGCGACTGTGTATTAACAATCATAGCCCAAATGAATTATTACCTTCTTCTCCTCGTAGTAGTTATAATAGACAAAAAGGATGCCATCTTTGTTGCCCTCCGGTCCTGAGAACTGCTCAAGTGCAAAGTGGACGTCCACCCACTTGTGCGGCTTCCAGTCCCTCCACCACTGCATCGTGCCCTTCTTTACCCACACGCACTTTTCATGGAGGTAAGCAGGGATACGAAATAATCAGAAAGTAGGAATAAAACGCATCTCAGTATTGATCTCATTCGAACTGGCCGTCCATTTCACCTGCTCTATGGCTTGTTCATAATGTCGGAATTCATCCACCTCTCGCTTGGTCCTCTCACTGAGCTGTTCAAAGATTTGTCTGCGCCAGGTGGCCATCTGGGCTGGCGTGACTGACAGGCTCAAGGACTGGACGGACTGGGCCAACACTGGGGAGGATAAAACAGATGTCAGAAGAGAACCGACATAAAAAAAATTAAAAAAAATGCTTCAATCCGCTTTGCAGTTAAACCCACAGGAATTGTTGATGGTGCTGTGGAACCAGTTCAGTTGCGAATGGCCGTCAACGGAGCAGCCCCCTCCGCTGACCCACGCCCACAGAGGGTGACCGTCCACCCCGTAAGGGTCCTCCATGGCGAGGGAGTACGCGGCCACGGACGACAGGCTGCAGGTGTCTGCGTTGTCTGGCAAATTCCCAGTTTGGGCCTGCCGGCTCTGCAGCCCCTCCAGATCCACGTTACTCCACTGGGGGTCAACGGGGCCTCCAGTCTCAACCACGTCAACGCACGGGGTGCTCGTGTCTCCTTCCTCGGGGATGCTTTCGTCCTGCGGGACGGCGGCAGAGGCTGGCTCTCGGTCAGAAACCAGCTGAGAGATGAAGCTGTCACTTGTGACCTTTGGAATGTGAGGTTTGGGGGTGTCGGAAGATTCTGCGTTGTCATTGGAACCGCTGACTTCGTCTGTTGATGCTTTTTCTGTATCAGACTCCACGGATGGAGGATGCAACTCATTGAAGTAACATCCAGCACTGTTGCAAGGAGGAACATACCTGTTATTTGCACATATGATTTCTATAAATGTGTGTTGTCACCTCTGCTGACTGCTGGCACTGGAATGGGGTCGATCTCCGTCTCGGAGTACAGCGATGGCCCTCCAGGTTTTCCCGCTTAATTCACTAGCTGTGACACCCTGACGGAAGTACACAGTCCGGTCCTCGCTACCAATTGCCCACACCTGTGCAACAAAAGTGTGCATTTTAAGAAAAGACATACAGGGAAGACATTTTACATGACAGGGAGCATTGTGGACATTTGCGCCGTACCTGATCATTGAGTCCGACGTTAATCATGACCATTTCTCCAACCATGCTGATCCAGCCGGAGCCGGAGGGATTGTGGGGGTTCACACCGCGCCGGAACCACACCTGGTGAAGCAGCATGCAAGTTCAAAATCTTTAACTTAAATGATGAAGAGGATGATCATGATTATTATTAGGATATTTCAAGGTATCGCATTCAGTTGCTATGCAGCTGCTCCGTCCTGCATTTGTCATTCTTATTTTGTCATATAGGCCTTTATTCCTTAATAATAATAATAAATATAAATGTTAAAAAATCATTTATTCTTCGAAGTGCGTGTGCCGAGTAATCAGCAAAAATCCAGGCGAAGTGTGGTTTGGTGACGCAACGTTCGAATCTGCCCGAAGCACCGGACCATGTGACTGATTCAGGAAGTGGTCTGCTGATTTGGCGCGTGAACCGCAAGTCATTTGAGACAACATTTTTAAGGCACAGCTGCAAAACGTGGTGAAGTTGACGACATTTTTTAAAATACAAAAAAAAATAAAAAATATTGGGGTTTTAATTCGCTTTATTTAATTATAAGCACTACAAGTACCGAAAGTGCATTACTATTCATACATACACTTATTTAGTGTGGTCCCATCACTTTTTTTTTTAAGTAGGTGGAAATTAGATTATAGTACATTTTATTGACTACTTGATGGCATCGTAGAATAAATGAATCCTAAATGAGGAAATGCTAAAAAAATTACATATATTACATGATTTACATCAAGTCAACATTGACTTACTTTGTTATCTTTAGTCAAAGCCCAGACAGCGTTGACTCCTACTGCCACATGCATGACTCCGACATCCGGACTGGGAGAGTCCACAATGGACCAAGAGGTACCTGGATAGAAGAAAATAGGAGTCCGAAAAACAGAATCCAAACAAAGAAACCGTAATGAGACTGTACCTTGGCGACTGTCTCGACTGACACCCTCCCTAACAATCAGCTGGCCTTCCCACAGCACAGCCCACACCAGCTCCCCGGGGCCGCAGCTGATTTGGACCACCTCCCCGGGGAGAGAAATGTCATGCCACAAAGAACCCTCGGGATTGTGATGGCAGATGCCGTCCCTGAACCACACCTGCAGAGAAAGAGGAGGGGCGTCATGCCTACCTTTTTTTTTTCATGACAGGATAGAAAGCGAGACGTTGTACCTTCCCCTGTAGCGACACCGCCCACAGTGAAAGCAGGCCACGGGGTTCCTCGGTTATCTCCCATCCACCACAGCTGATATCACTGAAGGGATCTGGCAGGGAAGTCTTCTGTGAGGGGATCTGTTGTGCAAGAAGTATTGTTTAATTTATATATAAATTCGTGCTGTCAAAGTTAACTAATTAATTAATCACAAAAAAATATCGCATTAATCATTGTATTACCACAAATTAATCACACTATTAATTTTGACCGCAGATGACCCGTTTTAGCCGACAGTGGATGGTTACATTAAAGGTAGCTGTTGGAATTTGAGCAATAAACATAATCTACATGCATTAAAGTAAAGCATTGAATAAATGTTTACATATGCCGTAGGTAATTTTATCCCATTTTAAAATTATGCAAATAATTAATTGATTAGAAAAGGCAGGATGCGCGTGTGCAGTGGATATAAATTTTTGAAGACGTCCTCATAACATTAAATGTCGAAAAAATTAACACATAACAGGTGCGCTTCAAATTTAGTGGGCAAAATATGTTGGGGAAAAAAAAAAAGCATTTTAAAGTCAGTGATTCATCAAAATTCTAAGATGTGATTAACTCATTAGTTCCCAAAAACGTATAAATACGCCATATTTTAAATGTTTTAAGTGTCCCAAAGACGTATTTATACGGTTTTTGTTGTTTTTTATGCCAGAGCTTAGAGAAGGCTTTTATGCAGTCTCTCTACTGCAGAAAATGGTTGAGTGGCAGCAGAGTATAAGAGATCAACCAGGCCATGTTAAAACTCCCACAGTTTTCCCACAGTTCTAAGCAGAATTGTGAAAAATGATGAAACTTAGCCATGTTCTATTGCTAATTGCTGCACAGTGGAAACGGATAGGAATATACTTTTTTCCCCTGATAATAGAAGAGACGGTAATCTCTCTTTTGGTATGTTCCATATTTTTATAGCTATAGAACATAATATTTCACGGGCTTGAAAAATCAGTCAAAATCCAGGAAAACACTTAAGTGAAAATGGTTGGGAGTGAATGAGTTAATCTGATGAAAAAATGTAATCGTTTGACAGCTCTAATATAAATATGTCCTCATCTTGGTATTTCTGTGTAGAATTTTATTTGTTTGCAAAAATCCAGGTCATACAAAAAGAGTTTGCATACTTTTTCTTGCTAAATAAAACGAACAAACATACAGTTGAGGTCTCACCTCTGCCCAAGAGTCCATGTCTTTGTATCTCCTGTGGCGTAGCCATCGCCTGCGACGGACACACGAGTTCCACTTTTTGTCCTTGGTGTAAACAGCTGGGAAGTCAATGGAGTAAGTCCATCCCTGCAGAATGTATTCATCATAATAAAAGATAGTTGGAATTAAAAAGAAATAAAAAATAGCATGAAACATGAAGAACTCACCTCTTTCTCTGTGGGTTCCCCCTCAAAGTTCTCATCCACATACCAGTCCCCTTCCCACTCCCAGCTGCTGGACGGGAGCTTGAAACTTGAAGGAGGCTGGTGGTGCAAACCCGTGACATCACTCCAATGCCAGCGGTCGCTTGGCAACAAGCGCTCAGAGAAACCATCCACAGGATTCCATCGCTAGTAAGACACACAGAGAGAGTGCTCAGCTGACACTTGACAGATTCACGACTACCCAACCAGAGAACACCCACTTGATTCTCATAGGTCTCCTCCTGGAAGCGGATGTGCACGTCAGAAGCGTAGACGTTCAGGTAGATGTTGTTGTCACAAGCGATGCCCCAGCAGCACTGCTGAGCCGCGGTCACCCGCTTAAACGCCATCTGGGCGTCACGGCATTGCTCCCACAGCTGGCCCGCTGTGGACAGGCTGAAGACCCGTCCGTGCACGTCCACCGCCCAGAGCCGGGAGGTGGGCATGGCTGCACCTGGGACCACAGGATGGACCTTGAGTCATTTAATACATTTAGCGATTCAATTGACGACTTTTCATTTCCGTGGCTGCGAACACGGAGGAGCTAGTTTACAAAAAGCACAGTCAGTGTTGCCAAAGCAGCAATTTGATCACTAGATTCAGCTTTTGTAACCATCTACACTTTCATGTTGGACAACTTTGACTCGAGTTATGAGCCGCAAATATTTTGCAGAGCTTGTCTAGCCTCACCAAGAAAAAAATGTGAGAAACAGAGAATATTTTTGGTCACTGATTTTCACATTATCTGATAAGGAAAAAAAAAAAGTTTATTTATTTATAATATTTCTGTGGAAGTTGATGTTGATTAACGCTCTTAAAAAAAATAATAAAATAAATAAATAAAAACTAAATTTGAATGATCATTGTCATTTGTGTTTCTTATAAGTGAAGGTTGGGAAAAATAATTAAAATTGGAACTCAAGATTAGAAATCTCATTTATCTCCATTCACCAGAATATTTTGATCTAGTGCAGTGTTTCACAATTATTTTTTGTTATGACAAAGAAAATACCCCCCCAAAAAAAAACTCTCCGCCAGGCCCGTAGCTATACATAAAATTGTATAATTTTTCTATAAAGATCATTATAAGTACAGTACCACTGCAAAGGAGCTAAAACTCCTTGCACACTCAATGACAATGTGAGCATGCACCACTGCCACCTACTGTACTGGATGTGTAATTGCACATTATTCTAGTAAGGCTAAAAAAAAAAAAAAAACGTTTCCTGGCGTCACACAATCCCATTACTATATTTAGATTACATTTGAATCCAAATTTATACTACTGAAACATATATGTTCTCCCAGTACATTATTTTACAGCTTCCTTTATCAAGTAAAATTCAGTCACGTTTGCTTAGTACTACCAATTGTATCTCATTTGTCCTCTTGTGTTACAGCTGACAATGATAGGCATGCCACTACCAGTTTGTCGTCTCAAATTTATTTTTTAGAAAAAAGGTGAAACCTGACACGAATTAAAACGGTTTAGTTGCTACTCGTTTATGCAAACACGAACGATTAAATTAACTATAATGAAGCCCCCACGACACAAAACATGACAGTATATTTGTTTGTGTCATTACGTTAAAACTAGCATTTCGCAAGAATAACGACAAACTAGTGAGCTCGTTTTAGAGAGAGAGAGAGAGAGAGAGAGGTTGACATTGAAGCCAAAAACGGTCCAAACATCAGTAGCTTTATACGCAAAAACGATAACAGTCCGCTTGTAAATTGTTTGGCGTTGGATTACCAGATTAAACCTCTTCAAATAGCACGCACACGTAACGACAAAACGCGTACCCACCTCGAAATTCCTCTCATGAAACGCCACAGATAAGAAGTCTCCTCTAGAGTTCCTCTTTCGAAAAGAAAAGACTGTTAACGCACAGGGGAAACCTTATTATTCATAGTTGCTTGGTTTTTAATGACAGAATACCACCTGGCTTCAGGCTGTGCAAACCCGGAAGCGCTGCATTGTTTCTTCCTTCTCATTGGCTGCTTCCGTCGTGCGCTGGTGTATGTGACGACATCCAACAGAGGTCGCTGTTGCTTCACTTTTCACACACGGGCGACTGACACCGGATATACTGTAGTGCTCCCCCGATATTCGCGTTGTCGTTACCGATCCATGTCCTTTATTCGCAAGAAATAAACTCCAAAATAGGTTATAACTTCCTATTGACGTCACTAGATCCACGTGACATCACACAAACATGACATTGAAATACTTTGTGAACTGTATCATGTTTTATTAAGGGAAAAAAAAAAGGCTACATTGGAAAAACAATGGCAAGGTACACTGAGGAAAGTATGATCACTTCTCCATCATATAGTACACATTCTGTATGCAAATACATGTCCAAAAAAGTTGATCTCCTCAGAAAATCTACTTTATGTATTTCAAAATTGTGAAAAGTAGTATGAACAGACAACGTAAATGTCAACCAGTGAGGAACGTCATTAGAATGTTGCATAATATGCACACCTGCCAAAAATCGCAAAGCGTGAAAAATATTCCCTTCATCAAAATGTTATCCATTTACAACAATGGCAGTCAAACCAAAACCAGGCTTCGTTTGAGCACATCTTGAGGACATAAGCTGTACAATTTATTTAAATAGCTCCTATAAACATCCTGCTCATTAATATAAAATCTTATTTCGGATAACGACGTACTTCATTGCTGGCTCTCAAATGACAAATGCTTTTTTTTTTTTTAGCAACACGGCACGCTCCTGTCATTTTCACAACCTCTGCATAACATCACAGCCAGAAGATAACTCATAAAAAAAAAAAAAAAAAAAAAAAAAAAGAGAGAAATGTGAATGTTTACTTTTATATGTGACTTTTCTTTTTCTGGTTGCTGGGCAGTCTGGTCAGGAACATGGCAAAACAAACACATTTATGCAATAACTGCAGCGCAAACAATAATAATAATTT
Organism: Festucalex cinctus; assembly: GCF_051991245.1. Taxonomy (NCBI): domain Eukaryota; kingdom Metazoa; phylum Chordata; class Actinopteri; order Syngnathiformes; family Syngnathidae; genus Festucalex; species Festucalex cinctus. Next base: position 5,106,046 of record NC_135427.1, read on the forward strand.
AAAAAAAAACTTTAGTCATTTGGGGGTCATGCTTCAATTTGTTCTGCTCAGATGAATTCTTCCTCTAACCTGTAAATAGAAGTTTTTATTTGACATATTCGACTACAGAAATTGGCAAAAAATAAAAAAAAATGTCACGTAAAAACAACTAATGTAAACATAACAATAAAGATATTTAGAGCAGTTGGAGACAACTTTGTATTTCGGTCTTATTTGGGATGACTTGACATGAACACAAACTGGATGCATGAGCCATAGATGCATAAACATTACAACTTGGATTATATGTCCACACTGTGGCACGGTAAATAAAATGCATTTATAAACTGTTGCGGGATGTTGAGACAGTTTTCGGGTCGCGTTTAGATGGCAGGCGCTGATCGATCATTGGTGACGGTTGGTCTCAGCTTGACCGTTGCAAAGGGATTTCCTCCTCTGCAGTGAAGACAAACGGAAATTGTCATGAAATTATTTGTTTGTCAACATTAGTAGCAACATTTTGGATGCTACTCACTCACCCTAGAAAAGGAACCTTTGCCGTCCCATTCTCTAAAGAAACCTGCAGTGTGACAAATGACAAAAAAAATAAAAGAGGACGTCACACATCAATCCACACAAATCACTCCAGCTGTGAAGAAAAAGGCCGTGTGACCAAACTGGTTGGATAAGATTACTCGTCAACAATCGTCCTCCTGGCCTGATGGTGCCGAGTAGCTTTGACGCCTCGTGTGCAAACTTAAGAGCTCCCCCTTTGGAATCTAGCTCATCGAGAAACGCCAGCGAATGACAACATTTAAGGTCTCTTGCGTCAGCAAGATGATGAGCAGAAGCATCTCAGCAATGTTGCTGGGGGGGCCTGAGGAACGTTTTAACATACAAGAGTGCAAGGTTGCAATCTGTTGTTGAATATATTGTCAGAAACTGTGTTCTACTCTTGAGTTTTATTATTATGTATTCAGCAGAGAGCAGAAAACACTTGTAAAAGTACGGAAGGGAAGAAGTACCAATATGGAGTAAAGATTTTGGTCTGGCAAATGTATTTAAATGTACTTAGAAATGCATTTGAAAGTACTTGTAGGCTAAATGCTAAAAACATAGCATTTTTTCCCCATAATGCCATGAGGTAGAGCCTTGCATAATTAAAAAAAAATAATTACGATTGCTTTTTAGCAGACATTTATATTAGGCATGTAACGACATCCAAATGTCAGTAGGTTGTAGCGTGAACTTCACAAATATGGCACTGTACTGTACTTTAATTTATTTAATTCAATCTCCAGTGTAATAACCTTATTTATTTATTCTTATTATTATTATTAATAATAATAATAATTCAATCTCTATCTTATTTATTGATTGATAGAATTTTTTGTTTTTATTATTATTATTATTATTATTAATTCAATCTCTGGTGTAATAACCTTATTTACTGACTGATTGAATTATTTTTTTTATTTTATTATCTATTCTTATTGCTGCTGGACATAAGTCTAAGTCTAATTATCACGATATTGTGGGGAGGTTGGTGATATTTTAAAAAGGTCACAGTATTGTAAAAAAAAAAAAAGAGCTCATACTAAAAAATAAAAAAATAAAAAATAAAATAAAAAATAAATTTAAAAAAAGCAGCACAATATTGTGCTTTGTACAGAACATCAATGTTATGTTATGATGTTTTATTATTATTATTATTAATACAATATATAAAATAATCCGTTTTACAATCAGGAAGTAGAAAATAGAAAAATAGAAAATTACCATTAATGCTAGCTTTGGATTTAGCACTAATGCTATCGCTAGGCTACTTGGTATCGATATTGGTGGCCACTCAATAGTTGAGTACTTGTAGTACTGAACATCACTAATGTAATCATACAGTATTTTTTACTGATGAATTAATTTTAAGCACATTAAACCTATTCACCCCAAACATATGAAAAGGGCCGGTCGCCCGCTGAAAAGTTACTGCGATAACAGTAACAAGGTCCACTTGTGTCCTACAGCCTCATAAACAAGACTTGAAGACACCAGTTAGCTTTTGACCTTTCCTTGAACAAACGCTCCTGACATTAAAACAAAATATTTCATAAAGTAGTAGTATAAGAAAATGAAGATCAATGGCATCTGGCTTGGAGACCGTAAAACCCTGAGGCAGCAGGTGGAGAGGACATTGCGTACAGGCACCAAAGTGGAGAAGAGAGAGCCGTGCCTGGACTTGCGTGCCGGTAGATTGGACAGATTCATCCTCTATCGGCAGACATATCACCAACTGTGCCCTTTATACGCGACGTCTTATCAATCATAACCTATATAAGTATCATGACACATAATATGAGTGTTTTTTTCCTCGCTGTGCCTCATATTCAAGGGTGTGGTTGATAAGCCACAATTAGTCAGAGTTGGAAATGTGTCATGACGTTTGTGTGTGGGGGGTTGCGTGCAGATAAAGGACTGACTCTGCAATAAAATCATTGCGACAGGAAATACTTCACGTGAAAGGTGAAACTCAAACATGGCCGCAGCACTCTCCAACAGAATAATCAATAACAAAGAACAGAATCCGGGTGTTTTGAAGCCTCAATTGGGTCTTGGCTGTTTTTTGGAATTTACAAGCTGAGCTGTGATTGGTCGTTAGCTGAGCCCTGAGCAACTGTGATGTCATTTTCACTCGACAGGAAGTAGCAAAATGGCCGCCCCCTGAGATGACAACAAGTTAGTATTTGATATTTTATACACACAGTATTAACTCATTTGCTCCCAATAACGTATAAATGTTTTTTTCAATGTTTTAAGTGTCCCAAAGACGTATTTATACGTTGTTGTTTTTTTGTTTTTTTTTAATGCTAGAGCATACAGAAGGCTTTGATGCAGCCTCTCAACTGCAAAGAACGGTTGCAGAAATGGTAGTTATTACACAAACGGCCAGCAGGTGGCGACAGAGCAAAGGAGATCAACCAGAGCCATGTAGAAAAAAAGCTCAATTACAATTTTAAACAGATTTTTTAAACAGACTGATGAAACTTAGCTCTCTTCTAATGCTAATTGCTGCAAAACAGAAACAGATAGAAATATAGGGTTTTTTTTCCTGATGAAAGAAGAGACTTTAATCTTTCTTTTGGTTCCATGCTTTTATAAGCGATAGAACACAATATTCTGTGGGCCTTGCGAAATCAGTCAAAATCCAGTAAAACAGCCGGGAAATGGCGGCGAGTGAATGAGTTAATCATAATGCCTTTTTCAGACGAGTGGAAGTGCACAGAACAAATCTTTTCAAAACAAATTTTAAAAAAGTAAACACATAATGGTAATTGTGCTTTAGGGCTACATAAAGAAGTTAGCATGCTAATGACCACCACCGTGTCTGACTAATAAAAACAAACTAAAATGTCAAGGCACTTGATTCCAAATTATTAAAAAAAAACAAAGTGTTTAGCCCTGCATATTTAATAGAATATAAGGCACTGACCATATTGTGTGGCGACTGCATCGACGGGATCATGGCACGTGAGGGCAAGTTGTCCGAGTAGTCTGGCGGCGGTAGCAACACAGGCTCGTTCTCCTCATCCAGCTCGGGTAGACTGGTAACACTTGCACTTCGCACCAGTGACTCCAAATTGATGCTGAATTAAATGTGACATTCACCTTTTACACATCAGCGATAATAATTTCAATATGGAGTAATGACTTCCTGTTTATTACTGCTACTTTTTTACATTTAATCATACTACAGAACATTATTCCACTGTGCCTTACTGCCATTTGCACTGCATACCGTAATTTAGTCCGTATCTGTTCCATTAGACAACAATAACATCTTTCTATTCGATTACATTATGGAAGTGTGATTTCTTACCTATTTGATATGAGCGGCTCGGAGTAAGGTCTGCAGTATGACGAAGGGAACCAACCACGCCTAACAAACATACAGCAGTTTACATTAAATATAAAACAAATGTCAAACACTACACTAAACCATATTAACATGCAGAACATTCGACAAATTCATGGAGTGTGTTCATGGGAATTTATGCAGTTGTCGCTCAGGTTCTCAAATTCAAACTCATCCAAGCGTGCCTTTATGGCAATGTCAAGCATGCATTAAAAAAAAAATGGCTTCCACAGAGAAGGAAGAATTAAGATTCAAGAGGAAGTTAGAGATCAACACCAGACTCATTATTAGTCAATTAAGAGGTGTGTCGCAGCACCTTTATACATCTATTGTACTGCATTTCTATTTTCTAACAACTCCATGGACCTTTTAAATCAGATAACTCAACTTAAAAATAATTTTAAGTTGTATTTAACCACACAATTTCCAGTTAATTCGCAATTAATTGCAAACGTAGCTGCTCCAAATGCACAAAAAATATCTATATTTTTCAAGTTTTTCCTACTCCTGTTAATTAACACAAAAGTGGACACGTGGGTACCAAATACAAATGTGGCTGTATATTTTAATTCATTGATACAGTAATTTTACAGTAAGTCACTCAAAAAGTTAGTTAACAGTTACGGTTAAAAGGAGTGTGAAACGTAGTCAGATTTGCGTTCAGGTAATTTTCTGCCACTAGATGGCATTAATGTTTTATGTTGGACAAATTCAGACAAATTGGCATTTCAAACATGAAGTAACTTTTGGATTCCAGCCCATTTGGTTCATTGCAAATTACAATTAGTTACCAGTCCCCACAAATACAGATATTTAATATCTTATAAGAAGACCAGTTGCTTTTTTTCTTGTACGTGCGCTCTTGCATATGTTGTAGGCAGGGCACATAGTGAGCAGAAGAAGTATGCTACATCAAACATACCTGACATTCTTGTGTTCCTACACGCCGTTAATAACACAACAAAATATATCGAGACAAAGCTGAAACTTGTGAGAAAAAAAAAAAAAAAAAGCGTAATTGTCAGTTTTGCGGCACGATTGTGTGGGTGACAATGGCTGTGGCCTTTTAGAAACCGAAAGGTATGAAGAAAAGGACGACAGCACATTCTCCACATGGAACAGCTTATGTCACACGTAAAAGCCCCCACGAAAACAAAATTACGTAACAGCCTCCAGAAACTACCACCACAGATCATCAACTTGCTTGAATTTTTGCAAAACGAAGAAAAATACATTAACTCATTCACTCCCAGCCATTTTCATTGAAGCAACCCCCTTTACTGAATTTTTGACTGCTTTTGCAAGGCCCACAGAATATACAGGATACAAAAGAAAGATTAGCATCTCTTCTTTCATCGGGGAAAAAAAAACTATTTCCATCTGTTTCAGTTTTGCAGCAATTAGTATTAGAATATAGCTAAGTTTCATCACAAAGCTGTTTAAAAAAGTGGGGAAACAAGTTTTTTTTGCAACATGGTTGATCTCTTATACTCTGCTGCCCCCTGCTGGACGTTTTTGTAATTACTACCATTGCTTCAAGCGTTTTCTTCAGTTCAGAGGCTGCATCAAAGCCTTCTGTATGCTCTAGCATAAAAAACACAAAAAACGTATAAATACATCTTTGGGAGCAAATGAGTTAATATAGGCCAAAAAAACAAAAACAACTTACTTTCCGCTCTTCTCCAGCTCGCCGTAAAGCCAGCCGTCCTTCTCTTCCTTAATGAGCATGATGATCACGTCTCCCTCATCAAAACTGAGGAGGGTGCCGTTGTTTCCCGCCGAGTGGGGAAAGATGGTCTTGACACGAGGCTTTTTTGTCACGTTGACACCGGAAAACAGGGAGCTCTGCCGGGACGGACTGTCCTCGCTGAAGCTGCCCTGGTCTGAAAAGACAAAAGTTCATATAATTGACACTGAATTGGCTTCCCAAATGCGCATTAATAAATAAGAACGTGAAGAGTATCTGTACCTGAGTGATTCTCGAAAGAGGAGGTGATTGGCGATCTGGGCTCGGGGTTGAACATGTTTGCGAGTGGACTCGTGTGCGCCTTCAGTGGGGGCGCAGGGGGCACCATTGACTCAACGCTATTCTGAAGGGACAACGGAGAATATGATCAAAATCATCCAAAATATATTTTTAAAATGTGAGTTGCTGCATGGGTCAAAGTCCGGATTGAGTTATCATCTTATCTGTGCTCGTCTACGAGGCGGCCTGAAATGTTCAATAGGCTTTATCAGAAGGAAACAAAGTAGGAATCTTCATGGCTGATAATCAACTAAAAGCCACTCTACACAAACATGTGATGCATCAGATGGCGGCACTTTTACGAGATAATGGAAAAGGAGGAAAAGATAAAACACTTGAGTTACTCAAAGTCATTGTTGACATCCTCCTTTAGCGTGTGGAAAGACATGCTGATGTCACTTTTGATCAATAGTGAGATGTAACAAAATACGAATATTATAAAGTTAATTTTAAATATTTTTTAATATTATAAAGTAAATATTATATATATATATATATATATACACACACATTTTTAATCTGACCAATTTCTTCTTTTTTTAGTTTTTCAAATTTTTAATGTATACAAATATTGTTGTATATCTTTGTTTGTTGATACAGTTAATTTACAATAATTTTTAATAATTTTATTTAATAATTTATTTGAAGTTAAAGAGGGTTAGAGTTAGGGTTATTACTATTAGGGATGTAACAATAGCCAAATGTCACAATACGATATTATCACTATATGAAGCTCACAATAGGATAACCACGATACTGTGGGGAGGTTGGCGATATTTAAAAAAATTCAATTAAATAAAAAAAAAAAAAGTTCTTTTTAAGCACAAGCGACCGACCAAAAAGGTACCAAACCATGGGTCAGAAACAGAGGTACGAACTGTGCCGTGGGCTACCTATAATACCGTCCCCCCCACCCGTACTGTGACGCACGAATGACTGCACAAGAAGAAAACACAAACCCTGTTGTAGCGATCCGAAAGCATCGACTGCTCTGAATTGTTGGAAATCCCGTCTATCATGTGCTTGACCGTGTCCGGCACCTTGCTGACGTCGCAGCACATCTCCTGCCAGTTTGGAAGCTTCTCGCTCAGCATCTCTTTTGCCTGGAGGCACGGAGAGCGTACGGTCAAATCTCACGGGATTCCTTACGAATCTTACTTGAATCGACTGACTTACTTTATCGTGGAAGTTGCTAATGTGATAAGAAAACATGCAGTGTTTGTCGGCCAGGAAACAGAAGCGGCGTTTTTCTTCCAGCAGAGCCTCCCTGCAGCCGTCGGCGATGAACTTCTGCATGTCCATCTGGCGCGACGAGATGGTCTCTATGTACTGCGGGCACAAAAAAAAAAAAAAAAAAGGTCAGAAAAGACAGGAGGGAGATTGTTAACCTGATTAAAAATCTGCGTTTTAAAATGGTCACTACGCTGTAAAAATAAAGGTGCAATGGTACTGTCACTTATGATTAGGGATGTAATGATATCCAAACATCACGATACGATATTATCATGATATGAAGGTTGAAAGCACGCATGGATTTTTTTTTTCCACTCACTCACTCACTCACTCACAGAAGCTTACATGTGTGAATGAGTGAGTGAAAAAAAATTATCCGTGCGTGCTTTCAAATTGCCACGGGAGTGACATCACGCAGCTGACACGTTCGCCCGGCCCCGTTTGCGACACCCGCTCTGTGATTGGCTGGAGGGGTGTAAACTCTGTCTTTCCACAGAAACGTCCCGCTGTTTACAAAACAAACACACAATGGCAAAATACAGGCTAGAGGGTGTGGGGGCTAAGGACAAAATCACCCCCACACGTTATGAAAAGCCAATATCTATAAATTGAGAAGTAGTTTGTTTGTTTAAATCCTGTATTTAAAAAGTGCATTTTCCTGAGTGAAACCGGCAGAAAGCCCCTTTAAGAAATGTTGGAACTTCCGTCTGTTGGGCGTTGAAAGGCACACACAGAGATTTAGAATGACCCTGCTGGTTAAGGTGTACAGATGGCAAACTATACCTGACATAAGGCATATCAAAAAAAGCACTTCTCAACCGTCTCCCTGTCCTTTTATTCTTCCCCTGCTCCTCCTTACTCATATGTCCTCCCCGGGCTGTCATGGCAACAATAAAAACAGCCTCTTCCCTCCTTACCCACTCCTCTTATCTGTGTCCCTATGATAGCCAGTCAGATGCTGAATCAGTGCTCTTCACTTCCCATTTTCAACAAATTTTCAATCCCGCAGTCTCGGCGCGAGCAAGCAATCACGGTTCTGAGCGCCCTTAGGCTGCATGATGATTACAAAGCTGGGCCTCACCTCACTCTTGGGTAAAAACGAGGAATCCGCTTGGGAGAAAGGGAGGCTCACAAGTTTCATGCTCGGGGTGTCAAGCGCCACATACATAACATGTATTGTGTGTTCATTCCAGATCAGTGATAAACATGAGGCAAATACTCGACCCAAAAAAAAAAAAGCTACTTTCACAGCCTACAAACAACAAAAGTTTAACTTTTCTCGCCACATTGATTTGCAGATCACCCGCAGCTAGCTTTGTCTGCACAACAGGACCGTTGACACCCAGTAACAGACATGAATTCTATCACTTTGTCTGCAAATAAACACACCTTAAGCAATAGGACTCAGACTCATTAACTCCAAACCTATAAAGCTATACCACAAATGTAATCAAACTAGACCCAAGATGAGACTGATAACCAAAGCAAAGGAAACACTATATAGAAATATATATAATATTTTCATCTTGTGGATCATTTAAGCCACAGTGAAGGGAAAGTGCAGTGTGTAGTTTGGGTTTGACTACATTTTTTGTGACACCATTCCTGGAACTTCTCTGACCTCATATGAGCAGATGACACTTCCTATGAATATACTCAAAAGGCAAGAATTTGCAACCTTGCAGTATCTTAAAATGCATCTCAATTTCCCTCACTAGCAAAAATAAATAAATAAATAAATAAATAAATAAAAATCATCAGACAAAAGAAAAAGACAAGTGTTATTCACAGGCGTTTCTAGACAAGCTCGATTTCAGGGAGCTCCGAGTTTGTATATTAGTTTGAAAAATACCCTTTGTAAGACTGCTTTGAACTTTTATGACACACCTTGCACAGTATGTGCCTGACCTGTAAATAGTGGTAGTAGTAATAGTAATAGTGTTAAGTGTTACAATAGCAATGCTAATTTTGTTTTGCTAAGTGTTAGCATTAACCTATGAACACATTCCTAATTTTCTTATTAAATGTTAGTATTAAGCTAGCAAATTTAATGAACACAATAGCGATGCTAATTTTCCAACTAAGTTAGCATTAAGCTAGCAAACACGTTTGATTATAATGATAGTGAACACAATAGTGATGGTAAGCTTTCTATTAAATATTAGCATTTAGCTAGCAAGCTTATATTTGAGTATAATGATAATGGCAGAAATGCTGTTTTCAAAGTAGTTTCAATGTTTATGACAAATATAAACTTGTTTCTCAAGTGGAGACCTGTTAACTTTTCAGTGCTTGTTTTTGAGAGGACAGAACACACACACAAACACAGGCCAAAACTAAAACTGCAAAAACTTTACTGTAGGAAACTGCAGAAGTGAAAATGTCACTAACCCTAACCCCCATAAAAAAAATTTTTTTTTAAAAACATGTCACAGTTAACGCTTTAACATGAAGCACAACAATTAATGAACAGTAAACACAATTTCAAAGCACTCAAAATAACATAAGAATAAAGAGCACATGCAGCACCTGGAATCAGGAAATCCACAAATAAGCCACACCTTTGTTCGCACTGCAAAGGTTGCAGCTTATAATTCCAACTTTAAGGTCAAATATTTTCATATATCGGAGTAAAAAAAAAAAAAAAAAATCACATTTTTTAACCACTTTTCTGGATTCAACGTGAGAAATCCACCCTCAAAGCTTTCTATCCAACTTCTGCAACTTACTTTTTTGCTATGTCATCGGATATCAGACTGTTGTTTCGCTTATTCAAATCACGCAGTCGATGTTTTTGGTCAAGAAAGCACTTTCACTCTGCATACGTCATCTTTCTCAGATGCCTTGTCAGCTGATTTATTTATTTATTTTTATCTGTGACAGGCGGAAAATGTCTGCTGAGGATTTATTTAGAACAAGTGAAACACTGTGATTAACTGGGGTGTGGCCTATTACAGGGGGATGCGGAAATACAGTTTACATGCTAAACACAAACAGAACACAAACCATTAAGAGCCATGATTTGTTACCAATGGATACACAAAGCAACAAGAGGAGGACGTGAAGAGAGTTTGACCGGGTTTCCACTCTCACCTCGTTCTCCTTGATCTCGTACTTCGTCACGTTCTTGCCCTGACTCTTCCTCCTCAGCTTCTTCAAGTCAGTCTGCGAGCGGTCCAGGGAGTCCTGCTTCGACTTGTGTTCCGACTGGTAGCGCTTGAATGTAGCCTATGTAAAGGCGAGTAACTTTCTATGTTACTTAGCTCTGAACAAAACAAAAATGCATATGGAGCCACTTACATTCATATACTTCACATCCATTTCCGTCTTCTTTTCCAGCTCAATAAGAACTTCTCGGTGGAATCTTTTAAACTGCAATAATAGCGACAAAAAAACAAAACAAAACAAAAGCCATTATTGCAGCTCGTTCTCTCACTCGTTCCAAGAAACACACACACTCGCTCACGTGGCAATATTATGATAAAAGAAGATGATAATGGACTTTAAAGAGCTTCCTGGTTAAAGATTTCCTACTGTTCTTGTTTTGTAGACTCATTACTAACACGGCGGGATAGTCACGACAAAATGGAAAAACGTGTTCAGCTGTAGCATTTTAAGATGTCGTGTTTCTTCCGTTGCGAGGAATGTTGCGTTTTAGTTTGTCAGACGCACTTTGACACGTGTTTTTGTCACGGTAGCAGGAAGGCTCATGGAGATTTTCTACCCTTGGCAAATACTTTTGCAACTTCTTAAATCACACAAACGTTAGCAAGACGCACACTTTCACAGTTTGAGAGGCTGCTACTTTTTTTCTTTGAAAATCAAGAAAACAACCTAAAATGGTGTAATAATCTGCCAATCTTTGATTTTTTTTTAATTCACCGTTTTCCGTCTTGTAAAAGGCATGATTCTTCAAACTTCCATCAGAGTGCGTGTAAAAGATGTTCCTTTCTTAGCAACAATGTTCACGGGTCAATATGACCCGCTGTATGGTTTAGTTGCCAAGAAATAGCATCATGCAAATGAAATGACAAAATATTTTGGGGAGCAATAGTGAAAGAAATAAGGCAAGCAAAACAAGTTAAATGACAGCTGTTAAAAGAAAAAAAAAAAAAAAAAACTCGGGTCAAAATGACCCGCTGTACCTTTTTACTAAAATTATTTAAATTTACTTAAGCTTAAATTTAATTAAATGATTTAGAAAAAAAACATCAGAACAAGTTCCTTTTTTCAATGGGTCAATTTGACCCACAAAATAATTAACTCTTTTACTGCCACACGTTATCAAAATAAAACGTAATATGACAAAGGCTTTGATCATTCATGTCATCCTTGAAAATGTTCTATTTCATCAGATTTCGTCATGTTAATTTGTAATTTCATACACCGGTAGCCCATTGAAAAGAGATACAATGCTGCCATCTGGTGGCCATAGTTAGTGAGTGTTTTTGATTCCACAACCCATTGACCAGGCAGCGCTGCACTTAGATGTTGCACTGCCCATTGATTTAAAAAAAAAAAAAAAAAATGTAGTTGACGTCATTTAACGTTTATGGCGGCATACATCGAGATTTTAGTAATCGTAATTAAATATTTATGGTGGTCAAAGTTAATGAGAGTTAAGCATAAGCCCATAGAAAGACCTGATTTGTCATTTTCTGACAATACAATTTAAATGTTTAAAAAAAAAAAAAACAGCCACAGTATTGACTGTATGACAAATGATTGACATGTCATCACACCTTCTGTCTCTGATTGGTTGTTTGGCCTCAGGAGTGGTAGCGTCCAATTAGAGGCACAAGATGGGGCAAGAGAGGGCTGAGTTGGTTTTTTTTTTGTTTTTTTGGGGGTTTTTTTACAGATCATCATAATCATGTCAGGTCATCTGAGAGCTTTAACAAACATGATTTTTTATTTTTTTTTGCAAACTCTCATATGATTCCTTGTTGTCCAGGCGACATAATGATACAAAATATCATACTATTAAGGGCTTACTTACATTCAGCTCCATCTCAAAATTGAGCTTTTTGTGGACATCTGCAATCTCCATCAGAACAAAACCTAGAAAACAACAAATGAGTCAACGAGGCGTACATTCCAAATTCAATGATTTTGCAGCGTTCCGATCATTTACAACACGTACGCAACAATGACTTATCTTCCTTTCCTATTTGAACAGCTGTCAATCTCTGTCAAAACAATCTGTGCGCATGATTCTGGCACTGGGGTTTGGGAGGGAGCAGATATGGAACTGTCTCCATTCACAGCCACGGATAGAGCGGCATACGGCGGCATGAGACAATGGCACTGCGTCAATACTGTGAATGGCGGTGGACAATTGGAAATAAGCGGTCGTGCTCCCGCCATCACAATGGGGTGAAATCTAGACTCCAGGTTTACTATAGGACGGTGATCTCGTGTAAACCATGTGAAATTCGTCACTGTGGTGTCAAAGAGGTCTGTCCGCAAACAATAACATGGCCAGGACGACCCACCATAACCTTTTACTTTCCTCACCTACATCTCAAATTTACGGAAGAGGATTAGGGACAGTTAAGAGAGAAAAAAAAAGGTTGGCAGGATTCTCACTTTATTCTCTGAATTCTCTATTTAAAGTCAGAATTCTGACTTTATTCTCAGAATTCTCACTTTAACTCGTTTGCTCCCAATAACGTGTAAATACGGTTTTTTTAATGTTCTAAGTGTCCCAAAGACGTATTTATACGTTTATTTATTTGGTTTTTTTTTTAATGCTAGAGCATACAGAAGGCTTTGATGCAGCCTCTCAACTGCAAAGAAGGGTTGCAGAAATGGTAGTTATTACACAAACGGCCAGCAGGTGGCAGCAGAGCAAAGGAGATCAACCAGGGACATTTAGAAAAAAAGCTCAATTACTTACAATTTTGAATAAATTTGTGAAAACTGATGAAACTTAGCTCTCTTCTAATGCTAATTGCTGCAAAACGGAAGCAGATAGAAACATACTTTTTTTCCTGATGAAAGAAGAGACTTTAATCTTTCTTTTGATAGGTCCCATGCCATTATAGCAATAGAACACAATATTCTGTGGGCCTTGCAAAATCAGTCAAAATCCCGTAAAACAGCTGGGAGCGAACGGGATTGCGAAATGTGAAAATGGCGGGAGGTGAAAGAGTTAACTTTCAGATTTAGAATTTGAGAATAAAGTCAGAATTCTCACTGTAACGTGAGAATAATAGTAGCACTAATAAAGTCATAATTCTGCCTTTAAAGTGAGAATTGTGACAATTCTCACCCAGAATTCTGAAGTCATAATTCTGACTTCAACTTTTTTTTTTTCCCTCTTCTGTGCAAATTGATTCTGGAAAACACACAACATGAAGTGGAGGAAAAGTATGAAAATTCTGTCTAGAGAACCATTTCTAAACGTAAACATGTTCACGTCAACACACCACCAAACACGCTTACATTCATGTACATTTATTTGACCCGACACTGAAACCACCAAACACCTGCAGCACCCCCCCCCCGGTGTCCAAACAAACGCCATCGCTACTTCTGCCATCCAGCTACAACAACATTGCCCTCTGAAGGTCACCAGAAAGTACCGGTAAATGCTGCCTTTGTGCTTCCCGCCGGGGCTCGACGTACGACTGTTTGTACTGCGGCACGGGGTCGAGATGGTGGCTGAAAAGAAGCGGGTAGATGGGGTCAAAGAGGTCCGTGTGCACCTGCGGGCTTTAATAAGGTGTGAAAACCTGCTTAGATTGGGGGGGGGGGGGGGGACGCGACAGCAAGATATTACAACTTCTCGATAACATCAATCTGTCACTTCACTGTGCTCTCTTCGGAACATATTGTACCAACATGTCACTTAAGTAGCGCTCAGCTGACAACTAGTGTACAGTTTTGCCTTACATGTGACATGATATTTTTATAGTATCAAATATTTAGGATACGTGCAGTTTATCTGATTAATATGCCTGCTAGAAATGGAAGTTGCAGAAGATACTCATTAGCCAAAAAGTGGAAGATCTCATAAAATATAATGACATCCAATACTAGACCCGCATCAAAAATTTTCCCTCGCGCAGCGTGATTTACGATTCCGGCTACGGTTCACCTTGGTGAGCAACTGCAATACATCACAGTGCATGCGTCTAATATTATCGACACCTTATTTGGCGAAAGATTAAGATCTGTATATAAAACATTTTTGGGGATCCACTGTACAACACAGTTATTCCAAAAACATCAGCCAAATTTTTGCATCTCTAATTTTAATGAAGTATTTTACCCTTTTGATGAAAGTCAATAACCAATACAACAAACAAGTTTTTATTTTTCTACATTAACCCCATTTTATTCATTAACCATTTTACTGTATTACACACAATTTTGAATCATTACATGGCCCGTTGATCATTTCTTTGTGTTAAAAGTTTGCACACCCACATAATGTGTGTAAGTTTTGGTCATAGTAGTAATAAATCTCTCTAAAAGTGTCAATCATAACTAGCGCTGTCAAACTATCAAATTAATCAGCAACGATTTTAATAATAATCAAGTAATCGTTTGGAGACATTTTTTAAATCTACAATCCTCTGATTTCAACATATCAACATTGATTGTTTATTGCACTCTAAAAACAGTTGGGTCAAAAATAACCCAACTATGGGGTCAAAAATGGACCGATCAACTTGGGTCAATTTGAGTCAAGAAATGGGTCTTTGAGCGTAAAACAACTAAAATAATGGTCAGATCGTTTTCTTGGGTCAAAAAATGAGGTCATTTTGTATAAAACAACCCAGGAAGTTGGGTGAAATAAAGTGGATCGGTCCATTTTTGATCCATTTTATTATTTTTATTATTATTAATATTATTATTTTATGTTATTATTTGACCCAACTATTCTTAGAATTTAATTTCTGTAGTTCTTCATTAAAGAAGATTGATGATCTTCCGTGTTTAATCTAAATAAGACATTGCAAACATCCGTTTTTACTTTACTTTTTACAAAATTGAAATGAAGCCAATTAGTCGAGTAATCGATTGAATAATCGATTGGTTAATCGATTCTAAAAATAGAACTGAATTCTAAAAAATCACAACTGGAATTGGGTACCAAAAGAAGTGGCTGGCGATTAGAAGTGTACCATACAATCAAAACGCTGCATGCACATGAATGAACAAATTTGAGGGAGTTGATATTCAAAAAAAGAAACTGGTTCTACATATGTATCAAATGTCAGTCTAACAGGATTTTTAATAGTTAAGGGAGGCGGAGGGAACAACACCTACAACATTCTTATCATATTATATCATTCCGAAAGTCGGAATGGCCCGTGACGAATCAAATGTTACCTATTCGGCGTCCAATAAGGTTAACTGTGCAATATGAGTCAACGTTCGGCGCTTTATTAGTTTATTTTACCCTTGACAGTCCTTCTTCTTTTTGCCAAGTACACATATCATGTGTTCTCTCAACTAGCACTGAGCCTTCCAATGAGACGCATCACTGAGCTTGCCCACACAGGCATTGTGTGCAATGCTCCAATGTGACCACATCCTCTGTGCGTCATGCTCCAAAGGTTTTCGCCATCATACGTCGCCCGGGCAGTCCTGGAGACTGTTGCTTCAGACGTGCTACACCCCGTGTGTCGTAAGAGTGATTTAAAAAAAAAAAAAAAAAAAATGTGAAATCCGTATTGACTCAAGGCACTGCAGCAGGGTTCTGATCTCATCGTTCTCATCTTTCTGTCAGTTATCACACAGTCAGTGCAAGATAGGAAGAAAGCCACCCCGAGAAAAAGACGTTAGCTATTCACTTTATCACATAATTCTGGTTCGCTAAAGTGGAACCCCATTCATTGAGGACAATGTTTCAGATGTGAAAATTCACGATGTTAAGAAGTCATATTAAAATGCCTATTTTCATAGTTTCACCCTTTCCACACCTTTTAAAAAAATACTGTATTAAACTTGTTAAAATAATCACAATCTGACAACATGCTAGACCACAGTTAGCCAGAGTCCGCTAGCGAAATGCAGTTGACGAGTTAGCGGAAATATTGTTATAATTAAAAACTTTCAAACAACTGCTACTTCATAGCAGCATCACATTGCACAACAATACAATTAAATGTTTATTTAAAACAGCAAAAAGTTCACCCAAACTACATATTAACCAGAGTCCGCTAGCGTAATGCAATTGACGAGCTAACGGATTAGCATAGATGTTGCTGTAATTAAGAAGTTTCAAACAGCAGGTAGTTGTTTGAAAGTTTTGTTTGAAAGTCAGCATCACATTCAACAAAAGAGAATTAAACGTTGTTTATTAAACACCATAATATTGTGGAACAAAAGTGTAATACAGTGAGGGCTGTTTACAATATGGTAAAAGGGTAAAAGGTTAATATGTCGTCTGGGTGAACAATTTGGTGTTTAAATAACATTAAATTGTATTTCGTACAATGAGATGTTGCACTGTATGTTAGCATTAGCAGTTTGAATGTTTTACATTTACGCTAATTTCCATTAGCTCGTCAATTGCATTTCGCTAGCAGACTTTAATATGTAGTTTGGGTGAACTTTTTGGTGTTTTAAATAAACATTTAATGGTATTGTTGTACAAATGTGATGCTGCTCTGTCTGTAAGGAGTAGCAGTTGTTTGAAAGTTTTTAATTATAGCAACGTTTATGCTAACTTCCGCTAGCTCGTCAACTGCATTTCGCTAGCGGACTCTGGTTAATATGTAGTCTGGGTGAACAATTTGGTGTTTAAATAACATTAAATTGTATTTCGTACAATGTGATGTTGCGCCGTCTGTTAGAAGTAGCAGTTTGAAAGTTTTACATTTACGCTAATTTCCCGTTAGCTCGCCAATTGCATTTCGCTAGCAGACTACTTTAATATGTAGTTTGGGTGAACATTTTGGTGTTTAAATATTTTTTTTTTTTAGTTCTCTTTCGTTTTCAGTGTTAGTTTTACTGTAACCTTCATAATGTGATCGTATTTATTTGAAGGGTGTTTTTTTGGTTTTTTTTTACTAATCCTGGACATACGGACAGTGGATTACTTGCTGTTAATTTTGTATATACAACTGTTCACATTTGAAATTCCAGTGAGTCGAAAGACAGCTAAATGGAGCATTCATTTTATTAAAAGGCACTGAAGGTGTATCTTAGGTTGCGGCCAGCGAGTGCATTTTGACTTGCCAAATGTCCACTATTATTTATGTAGCCAAAAAGCAGGCCAAAATGGAGTCATTGTCATTTGATACAATGCTCTAGCAAAATAAATAAAAGCCCTCGCGATTGCAAAAAAGCACAAACTTACACATAGCAGCATTTATTTGATTTGAGAAGAACTAAGTATGTCAAAAAAGCCATCTCCTCTGACTTTTACAAGACTTCTGCTCGTGTTTGAGTGTGAATTGAAAGGCAAACTGCTCATCATGCACCACACACGAGCACACAGCCAATAACGTGCGAGTGTCTAGACAGTCAAACAAACTCACCAAATAGCTCCAAAATGTTTAAACCATCTCATTATAGCTCTCTGTGGGGAAAACTCTCAGTGTGTCCCCTCCGTTCGCAACCTTTCTTCTCCCCGGTTACAAATAGCTGCATCTGACATTACCATTCTTCTCATGCTGATGGCGGATCTCCATATTTAAAAAAAGAAGAAGATGCTTGACAAAGAGAACAGTTAAAGGCTGGAAGGGGTGTGGTTTGCAATGCTCTCGTTCACTGCTCATTTTCAGTCCCTAAATACCTGCTGCTTTTCAGAGATGTAAGGAAACCCCCTGTAGTCCACTCACGTCCTCTTGCAGGAAGCTTTTAATTGTTTCCCCTCCACTAAAATTGGAATTGAAATGTGATTTACGTTCATGGGCCATAACATTATGCACACATGAATGGTTCAACACAGAAGAGATGAAGAGCAAAGGCTTGTTTCTTTCAAATGACTTTCATAAGTTGCTCCAAAGTCTGAGTGGGACCCAAAGTATAGTCCATCCGACACCAATCATACCGCCTCACTCGAGAGTGTTGTGCCATTTTATGAATTCTAACAAGATTGGCACATAAAACCTGATTTTATGCCCCCCACAAGAGGCTCGTAACACTATGAGTGGTCTGATTGAATGGCAGGCAACAGGCCTGGTTATCTATTTAGTAATACAGTCAGTTATTCTCAAGATCAGTTAAACAAAAAACAAAAGATCTCTTGCACATCAACTCATTCACTGCCATTGACGGCTATATACGTTAAAAAAATCCATTTTAACTGGACTGGCAGTGAATGAGTTAACCTTGCAGTGGGTGATCCATCCATCCATCTTCTATCGCGATTTTTCTCATTATGGTCGTGGGTGAGCTGTATCGTATCCCAGCTGACTGGTTTATTAAACCTAAAAATGTACCCTGAATATTGGCAACAAAGACCTGAAGCTGTACCTGAAGTACAAGCTAATCCCATATCTGTAATAAATGAAGCTTGGCTAAGCTTTTCAATGTGGCCTATGCCTAAAAGATTGCGCCAAAGCACTATTTTTGTCGAAACGAAACTCCTCAAATCACTTCAACAAAGGCAGTTTATTTATATAAATTTATTTTCTTTGTATTATTGTATTTCTTATTAGTTTATGTACTTTTCTACTTTATCATACACAGTTTATTTATTTATTTATTATTTATTTATTTTATGTATTATTGTATTTTTATTTGTGTTTAATATATATCATATATATTTATACGTCACAAGCTGGTGGGAAATCAATATTTTTGCCAAAATCAAATTCCTCAAATCACGCCAGCAAATCACTACTTTTGTCTGAAAGGCGCTCAACTCACATAACTTAGTTCCTTCATTCCAAGATTCAGAATTATTGGCCAAGTGTGCAAAAATACAAAATACATTTTATGCTGACAGTCGCAACTCGTCCGAAAACAACGGGAAGCCTGGCGGTTCGCTAAATAGCGCCACGTAGATTGTGAAAAAGGAGCCACCATGGCAGCAAAGCACATTTTTTTTCTCTCAATGAAACTACGTAAGTCACGTAAACGTACCCTCCTTCACAACAAGACGCCACAACATGGCACCCAAGTACAATTTTTATTACTTTTGCTTTAGCACAAACATAGCAAATAGCAAAACATGTAGCTTGCACTCCAAAAAACAACTTGAATACGTGAATAATTCTTGAATGCTCAAAGTCTCCAATTAACCTGAACTCAGATTTAAACCCAATATCTCAGCGACATGCTAATGTGAGGTAGACGTGCTAAAGCAAAATCAGAAATGATCAATCCCGCTCCAATTTGAGCCCTTGTGCGGGTTCCACAAACACACAAACAGTTGGTGGATTAGGGTGAGCCAAACTGGGAGTAAGGGAGGATCAGTGGTGAGAAGACATTCTTCTGCGCTGGTGTTTATTCAGCATGTTTGCCGTATGACGCCTGCAGCAGGCTGCAGGAGAATTCGCACGCTCTCGTTAAATAGTCCCCGCTCGAGCGCTCAGTGCACTTTTGCAAGATATCACTGCGGAGAGCTGTTATGACTGAAGAACTCGCCCAACTTAAGTGTCATCATTTTTGCCTCACTGGACCAAAGGAGATCAAACAATATCCGTGGTGCCGTGACCCTTGTTCGTATCTGCAAGCCTTCGATATTAAATACACCCACCAGATGCAACTTTATGACCACGAGCAAAGTCTACGGAGATCCGATACAAGCACTGCATGAACAACTCTTACTTAGTTTGCTAAATTTTTGTTATTTACAAGAAATCAACTACAAAATACAATTCAAGAAAGACAATTTCATGTCTTTCCCCCCCGAGTGGTTTTTGGCATACTGCTATATTGTTCCTTCTTCCCGCAAGACACGCGCCACATTCCAGCTCTTCTTTTTTAGATTCTGTCTGACAGTTCATCACTTCATATTTAGCAATAGTACAACTATGTTTGAAAGGTGTGGAGGAGAATAACAATGCCGTTTCATTGTTCGCCACGGCGACAACACCATTTCCTCAGACGGAAAAACTAAATGACAACGCATTCACTGGCTGTCATATTGTCTCCAATTAGAGCTGAGAGGCAATTTGATGGATCATAACAAAATGTATTATGACCCCCCTTGAAAATTAGAGCAGCTTGAGGATTTCTCCCACTTACGCTGTAATTGAAAGTAAGGCTGTAAGGCAGCCACGCCATTTAAATACGAGGAAGCTTGTAAGTCGGATACTTTCCCGTAGTCAGAATTCTTGTGAGGTCACAAACGTGATGATTAAATAGTATTGTTCCATGATGTGTAAAAATAAACTTATTTCTGTCTTACTAAGATGATTTAGGAGAAATTGCTCGATCCATCCAACTCAACTTTATTTATAGCGCACGTTTGGCAAAAACAAGTGCTGTACTTGAATGAATATGAAACATTACACATGAAAACACAACATCACTAATACTTTTACATTTAATTAAAATAATACACAGCATTAATATAGTGTAAAAAATACTTTTACCTTCGGACAACTGTCTTATAACTTCAAGCTAATGCTAATGTAATTTTGATGCTAAATGCTAACATAAATGCTAACGTTTTCTTTATGGCTTTGTCATTTAGCCATTTCAGCAGTAAAAAGTTCATATTTTGTAAGATTTAAGTGTTAACTTCATTATTTTTCATGTACAACTAAAACACATTTTCCACTTGCTGTCGACTGAAATAGCTAACGACCAATCACGGCTCACCTGTTTGCTAGGTTTGGTTAGCAAACTGAGCTATGATTGGTCGTTAACCCTTTCCTCAGCACGTGATGTCATCTTCAGTCGACAAAAAGTGGCGAAATTAGTTCATGAAATCTAATGAAGTTAACACATGAAGTAAAGACAAAAGATTATCGTCTTAACTGTTGAAATGTTTCAATGTTTCTACTTCACATCTTCAGAGGCTCATTAAAGTTAAAACTTACCGAGTTCCCTGGACACTGGCGACGTGGTAGCGTTTTCTCCGATCTTTGTAATGGCATCAAAGTAGGCCTTTCCTGCGATGGTCATACCTATATAAGAGAATCACAAACTCAATTGAAACATCTTGATAGTTTGGGAGCAGAATGACTTGTTGTTAACTGTTAGATGGACGCACATTAAACATGCTAAAAATACGTCGACCCAATTCCGCATCGTTCAGTGGTTTACGAACTTCACGACAAAGAAAATGTAGTCAACAAAACAACAAGGCACCTGTAATACAAAACAATCTGGTACACACAAAACTGAAGCCAAGACTGAAACCCAGAACATCAAAACGGTGAAGCGGTTATCACGCTAACCATTTATAATAGTCGCCAACAAAACAATCAGGCACCTAATAAGGTCAATTTAAAAATAAACTGACTTGACTTTAAATGTTCATCAAAACAGAATAATTTGGTTTTGAGCATTTGGGGGTCATGTGAGCATGCGTGTTCTTACCTGTGACTGACTTCTCGTAGCTCTTCCCGAGGTTGACCAAGTTCCTCAGGCTGGGGTTGAACTGGTCCATCACATTCTGGGAAAAGATGGGCAACATTGTGGGCAAAGTCACACATGTGCATAGTCCAACCCAAAAAAAAAAAAAAAAAGTCATCAAAACTATCCCGTAATGGGGGAACAATCAGGGCACCTGTTACAAGGTCAGCTCAAATAAAACCGCAAGATTTCTTTTTTGATTGTTTTTAAAACAATCAGGTACCTAAACTGAATAAGTTCACCTCAAATTAAACTGTTAACTTTCTTAACTCATTTACTCCCAATAACATATAAATACGTTTTTTATGTTCTAAGTGTCCCAAAGACGTATTCATACGTTTTGTTTTGTTTTTTATTCTAGAGCAAACATAAGGCTTTGATGCAGCCTCTCAACTGCAAGGAACGGTTGCAGAAATGGTAGTTATTACACAAACGGCCAGCAGGTGGCAGCAGAGCAAAGGAGATCAACCAGGGCCATGTAGAAAAAAAGCTCAATTACTTACAATTTAGAGTATTTAGTATAGAGAATTTAGAACCAGAGTACACGTGCAGGTTGCTCTTTAAATGCAGCCGCAATAAAGCCTTCAATCTTTAACTTGACCTCTTGTGCGTGTTCGTTACACTCCCTTCAAGGAACGAAGTCCCGCACAAAAGTCAAAAGTGGCGTGAGCCCCTCATTTGCCCCCCCATCGCCCCCACCCTCACCATTGAAATGCCTTGAGCAGTTCACCTCCCTGTCCTGTTCTCCTGGCACACCCCGGGAGAAACAATGAGGAGACAAGGTATGACTTCACAATGAGAAACGTGGAGTGGAGTTTAGAGAGCAAAAAAAAAAAGGAAACAGGTTCCTTGTTTTCTTTTCTGTTCTCTCCCCCAACCTCGTTCGACTGAAACCGTGGTATGTATGGACTCTCTCTCCCATCACTCACATAAACAATCACACACATTAATAATCCAAATTGTTATTTCACTGTCGAATTGTTTGTTTTCATTTATCACGGAGGGTGTCAAGAAACAATACACTCGCTTCCAATTACAGCAGCGATTAGATCACGGGTGTCTAAATGTAGGCCCGCGGGCCAATGGCAGTCTGAGTTTGTTTTTGTTTTTAAGTATCTGCCGATACCGAATCTTGATCTGATACCACGGCATTACGAAAAAAAAAAGCTTTTTTTTTTTCTATTTGAATGAAGGTATAGTTCAAATAAAGTAAAAAAAAATAAATCATTATTTATTTATAAATTAATTAATAAAAGTATATTTTAAAACAATTAATCACGAATTTTGAGTACAAATTTCATTTACCGTAATGTAAACAAAGATCTTTCTGACATTGATGTTTCGACGATGCCCTCAAACTGCTACAGTATAGCGCCAACTACTGCTGAGGAGGACTTCCTGTATTTCAGTTTTGTTGTGTGTTTTTTTTATATTAAGTGTCAATGGCTGGTATAGACAGCGCCCATGAGTACCCAATACTTTACAGTAAGGCCGGTATCAGCCCAATACCGATACCTGGTATTGGTACATGCTAAACCCGATATCTCTTAGAGATGTAACAACAACAAAAAATATTTGAAACGGTTTGTTTTAACTGCACATTAAGTAGTTCTCCCAAATAAAAACAAAAACCTATTAATCGTCTCAGCAGAAGAGGATACTTTTTCCAGACCTCTGAGGAGAGCGATGAGATTGGTGGAAAAGATCGGTTTATTTTTAAAGGGATCGGCCGATCACCGATCCCCCCCCCTTCAAATTATGGAAATCAGGGCCGATGTGTATGAATTTGTTATTTATTTACTGATGTAAAATGTATTTACTAGTAAAAAAAAATAAAAATAAAAATCTGTATTCGCACTTCAAAATGTTTGCTTTGTTGTCGTTTACTGCAAAACTGATGTTTATGTACAGCACTTTTGTATACAGCAACGCCTGTTCTTAAAGCGCTTTCTAAATAAAGTTGAGCTCTATGTTTATTTCGTTTGGCCACCACAGAATTAGATTAACATACAGGCAAAAAAAACAAAAAAAAACGAAACAATTTAAACTAATCACCCACTGATCACATCTGTGCACAACAGGAACAAATAATGATCGGCAGACTCCTCTGATCACAAGTGGCACACATTCAAACAAACTGATGCACCAGCAGCGAATAATAACAGGGTGTGACAATTCTAGAATGGGCTTGCTGCTTGTTGACAGCTAAATATTCCTGCGCTTCGGTCGAACGTGTTTTAAACAATGTGAAAACAATGGATCGTCATATAGGCGATTATGGGAAATGAAAGCCCCGAAAAGTGCAGGTTGAAATAGTCACATTGTTGTTTGCTCTGATGAGATTTAAGAATCACGGCAAACTTTGATGGGGAAACAGCCAATTCCTCATTTTCAAATCATGCTAACTACCGTAATTACTTCATGAATAAGTTGGTAACCAAACACTTGTTCGACTCACCTTGTAAGTTAGCTCGGTGAGTTTGCTCACGTCTTGCGGGGTCCCCGACATGTTGGCACGTGGCTTCTCTTGGCAAGCGAAAGACCAAAATAATACTAATAATAATAAAAATCAATCGATAAGAAAAAAAAATGATACTCCAGGTGGTCAGCCGCTACAGTCGGACCCACAGCATGAGAATTACTCCCAACATGCCAGCACCACTGGCACCTTGCACGCATGCATAAAAAAAACAAACAAACCAGCTTGTTGCACGCACACTCACTCACTGCACTAACTGACTGGGACGCGGAGAGATTTTTACCCAGGGGGCGGGGCTGTGACGTCAAAAGGCTTGACTCAGCTGATGAGTTAAAAAAAAAAATACATCTTGGCTCTTTGATTTTCGAGTTTAATTCGTTCACCATTGAAAGAAATGAAGGTGACATTAATTCGTTCCAGCTGCCCAAGAATTTAATGACAAAAATCGAACTATGCAGTAAACTCATTTTCCTCAATTGCTACATTTTTTAACGTAACTTTATTTAACTTTTTTTTTTTTTTTTTAACTTTTTTTTCATCATACTTTCGTCAAATTTCAGCCGGTTCTCCAGCTTCTTGTGGGCAAAAAAAAATCCGCATAATAATAATAACAATAATAATAATAATTATTATTATTATTATTATTATTATTTGTATAGAACAGAGATGGGCTACTGGGCTACACTGATAGACATATCTGACATATATAGAACCTTTGAAAACACAAGTTCACAAAGTACTTTGTCAGAGTAGAACAAGACCAAACGTCATGAGCACTAAAACAAAAGGAAAGGAAAACAATATAGAGAGAAACCCCACGCAGAGAAGAAGCCCCATGAATGCAACAACTTGTAACTTATACTGAAACATACAAACAAATAAAAGGGGAGCGAAAGAGGTTAAAAGGTCAGTAAGAACCCCATACATACTTTTAACTTGTAAAATCTTCACATCAATTCGACAGTAAACAGACTGGAAGCAAACAGAGTGGCATGTTGTCAACGCTCGTACGTACATATGCTCACGTTTTTCGATGACGCCATCTTGGTCCTTCTGGTCTTAACTAAATGAGAAGGACTCCTTCTCATTTCCTTAAAACCTATGTTCGAGGGGGAAAAAAAGAAGAAATTGTGAAAAATACCTGCAAAAAAACCAAACAAACAAACATCGAAAATGTAAAGTAAAACACAAAAGAGAGATACCTGTAGTTGGACTGTGCCGTAACCATGTGAACTGATGCTGGACGGTGGTGTGAAGTTCGCTACCGCCACCTAGTGTTGAAAGTGTGAAGCTCACGCTTCAGTCAAATTTTTGCTTGCGACCCAAAATAAAAGGTAGGAATAAATAAATAAACAAGTAAATAAATAAATTCGACTGAGTAACTTTTAGGTTAGTCATAAAGTATTACCAACACTGCATATAAATTTGAATGAACAAGCTTGTTGTTGTTTTGCCGATTGTTTCCCTTCTATAAAAAGGTAAAATAACCACAAGAGGGAGCTACAGTACCAATGTATGTACAAGCCTAAGCTTCGTGGCAATTTACTTTTAGAACTTCATTTTACGATCAGCATTGTCGTTGATTTCAACACATTAGAACAAACAAAGAATTATATCTCATCTGAAACTTAAATACTGTACTGCAAAAAAAAGCAAAACGAAAAGCCAATTAGGTGGCTAACCATTTCCAGGTACAGTATACATGTTCATACATTTGATATGTTTTCCTACAGTTCCTTGTATGCCCATTTTATATCCATTATCATGTCTAAAGTGTTAAATGGATTACCACAAAAAAGTATCACAATGTAACACAACCACAATGAAAAGTTTGCCTTTAACATTTTACGCAAAAAAAAATTAACCAGAAAAATCATGTTAATTGCAATATCATGTGCATAAAAAAATGTTTAGTATTTATGATGATGAAAAAAACAACACGTTACTTGTGATAATTGTTTGACCCCCCTCATAAGCACAAAAGTAGATTGTTGTTCTTGCAAGGGCACATGACTTGCAACTCATGGTGGCAATTTTCAAGCCTTCATGGAGGTGAGGAGAATCTGGAGAATCTGAGAGGAGCTCAGAAGTACGACACACGCATTGTCGCTTACTTGCCATCGACTTCATTTTACGTCCTTGAGGGAGGATCGGTAAAACATGGACAGGTACACTTGAATTCAAGACGGTTTGCTTGTTTCAGAAAGTCGATGAACTTGATTATGCGTTGACAGAACACGGTTGCCGCTTTTCATCCTGGTTTTCTTGGGTGCGACAGAGTCTGACGGGCCCCTGACAGATTTAGGTAATTGATCTTCACTTTTCTACTCTTGCATGCAACCATGACACGTAATCTCTCGTTTATCAGAAAATATCGCCGGGAAGCTGGTTTTCTATCAAATGGACGGCAACGCCACCTACGTGCGAGACAGCGGAGAGCTGGCTTCGGACATTCCCACCGAGACGACGTTCCAACTTTCCGACCCGCGGCAGAATCTCAGCGCGGCAAACGTCAGCTACACGTGGGATTTGGGAAACGGGTACGAGGACTGTTTTGATGCTCATTCTTAAAATGTTTGGCATTCTTCGCGATGATCATTTTGTTTATGGAAATGCAGGGAGGTCATCCAGGGGACTGAGCCTGTTGTACGCTACCACTACGCCTTGTCTGGAAATTACACGCTCCGGTTGAAAATTGGTGTCAATATGACCAAATACAAACCTCCATTAAGTGGAATCTACTCCAAGGATATTCAAGTGCTTGGTTTGTATATAATAAAGTCATTCCATTAGACCAGAGGTGTCCAAACTATGACCCGGGGGCCCATTTACGGTCCGCCCGCCATTTTTCAGTGGCCGGCGACATATGCTAAAAATGGCATTTGTACTCAGTTCAAATAAAATAAAAACAAAAATGTTTGGAGATAGTCAAAATAAGAAGGGAGGGTGTCGAAAAACACAGGTGCTATTCAAGTTTATTTTACTTAACTAAAACGAATGAGAAAAAAAAAATCAAAACAACGATTTTGTTAACGAAATAAAATAAAAACAAGATGCTTTAAAAAAAAATAAAAATAAAACTAACTGAAACTACATTTTATGTTTACAAAACTAACTAAAATAAAACTAACTATAATTATAGCAACAAAATGTCCTTCGTTTTAGTCTTTGGTAATAAATTTAATGCATGAGCCTTTGGGGGTGATTTTAAATGTGATTTTTTAAGTAGATTTATTTTGATATAAACCGGAATAATGACGTTGCGCCCATGGTGTTTTTTTAAATATTGCGCACAAGTAATACACATTTTCAAAAAAACTAAAACTAATACTGAAACTAACTAAACTAAAACTAAGCATTTATTAAAGAACTAAAACTAATAAAAAAAAAAAAAAACTAACAGACCCACCTTGAAAACTAATTCAAACTAACTAAATTTAAAAAAAAAAAAAAACTCCAAATAAAATAAAAACTAAAATGAAAATTTCCAAAACTATAATAACCCAACTGCCATATTACAAATAAATTGGAATAAATTGGTTTATATACTGTAGGATTTTTCTAAATATGCAAAAGCACAAGTACATTTTTAGAACTAAACACAATTTCTCTTCATAACATTATGTGGCCCTTGCGTCCTTCTGATTTTCTGTGTGGCCCTCAAATGAAAAAAATTGGACACCCCTGCATTAGACTATCCTACAATTGTTTTTGACGAACAAGTGTGAAAACTGATTTACAGATGCCATTAAAAGCATTGAGTTGAAGGGCCCTTCTGACTATCAAGTGTCTCAAACCACCAACCTGGCTTTTCACGTGAATGGAAGGTAAGTTACAGTTTGTTTTCCAATCTTGATATGACCTCAAGGAAGAACCTGAGAATGCTTTCAGTCCCCCCATGTGGGTTTGTTGGCGCTTCCTTCCCAACTGCGCGGCCGACACGGCGGCGGGCTGCACGCTGACAACGCTGTACGAGAACACCTTGTGGCTCAACCACACCTTCACCTCGGTCGGGGTTCACTGCCTGGACGTCAGCGTCCGCAATGACATCAGCAAGCTGCAGACGTCCTTCAGTCTCTTGGTCAGGAAAAGCAGTGAGTGAAGCCCGCGCAACATACACACAGACAACTCATCACGTATGGCCGTCAGGTGTCTTTGCATGAGAAAAGACGCAGGCCGAAACTGGCCTAAAGGTTGAGCGACACAAGCAGGATGTGTTAAAGAGCAAGACACACCAATATTTTATAGTTAATTTCATGTTGTTTGTGAAGAATTTGAACCTTCAGGAAGGATGAGTGCCCTTTAAGATTTCTTTCTCTCTCTCTCTCTCTCTCCTCATCTCTCTCTCTCTCTCTCTCTCTCTCTCTCTCTCTCTCTCTCTCTCTCTCTCTCTCTCTCTCTCTCTCTCTCTATCTATCTATCTATCTATCCATCTAGCTAGCTATCGAGCTAGCTATTGAGCTAAGCTTCTCTCTCTCTCTCTCTCTCTCTCTCTATCTATCTATCTATCTATCTATCTATCTATCTATCTATCCATCTAGCTAGCTAGCTAGCTATCGAGCTAGCTATTGAGCTAAGCTTCCCTCTCTCTCTCTCTCTCTCTCTCTCTCTCTCTCTCTCTCTCTCTCTCTCTATCTATCTATCTATCGAGCTAGCTATCTATCGAGCTAGCTATCTACGAGCTAGCTATCTATCGAGCTATCTATCTATCGAGCTAGCTATCGAGCTAACTATCAAGCTAAGCTTTCTCCCCTCTCTCTCTCTCTCTCTCTCTCTCTCTCTCTCTCTCTCTCTCTCTCTCTCTCTCTCTCTCTCTCTAGCTAGCTAGCTATCGAGCTAACTATCAAGCTAAGCTTTCCTCTCTCTCTCTCTATCTATCTATCTATCTATCTATCTATCTATCCATCTAGCTAGCTAGGTAGCTATCCGAGCTAGCTAGCTAGCTAGCTATCGAGCGAAGCTCCCCCCCCCCTCTCTCTCTCTCTCTCTCTCATCGCTCTCTCTCTCTCTCTCTCTCTCTCTCTCTCCACTGTCCCTTTAAATGGGGGCACAGCATGAACCTGAAAACCACTAATGCATATCCTCACCCATTTTAACTTTTGTATTTTTTTGATCATATAAGAGAATGCATTGGGCACCATGAATGGCAACCAGAAACACATTTGTAATGAAAACAACAATTATTGCAACAATTATAACAATTACAAGTGTTTGTAATTTAATTTATTCAACTAAGAAATGTCAACAAATGTCAATGCGTGGTTCCCTAAAAGTCTCTTCCATGGTGCAGTTGAATGGAGAGGGGTGTGAAATTATGTAATTTGGCCCATAAATTTAAAAGAAGAGAGCCTATTTAGTAATTTATGCCACTGTGACAGCAGATAAAAAGCTGTAAATCATAACTACAGTATATCCAAGGCATATGTTGCATGCTAATACGGAATTTAAAGCCTTATGTTTGTGATAGTCTAGAATAACAGATACAATATCACACACATTGTTCCTTTCATGAGTACGCTAATATGGATTATATGTCCACCTTTCTATGGAATGTATCTTATTGGCACAGTCAAAGGGAGCTGGGTAAAATTCAAGACCTTTCACTGTGTCATGAGGTGTTTCGGATAAAACTTTCAATGTGCCGTTCAGCCACGTTAGTTCCGCAAGAGGCCAGTCAAAATGGAGGAATGCGACCCTATCGCAGTTTACGATCTGAAGGGCCTGCAAATGTTTCCTGTGCTCAATTGATTTGCTCTTGTTGCTAAGTTACGATTATGCTAAACCCCATTCTTTGTGGGGAAATAAATTACAGTTCACATTTAAGTCACAACATTCAGCACTAATCATGACCTCACCCAACCCACCAATTCTCATCCTAACAATGCGAAATGACGTTCATTCCAGACAACACCAACATGATCTTCATCCTGTCTTCCGCTGCTATCCTTGTGGCGACCTTCTCTTTCATCACAGTCATCGCCTGCCACCCTCGATATCACAACAGAGCTAAGGTACAACAAAAGGAAAGTTGCATGTGGGCATAGTTTGCCTGGGTGGGCAAAGGATGGCTTTTATTTACTTTGTTAGTCATTTATCTCATTAAATGCACCCTTAAAAACTGCTGGATTCAATGTAACCCACGTAGCTAACCCAGCACTTGGTCCAAACTGATGGAGGTAAAGACTTGTTGAAATATAATCACACCGATGAGTAACCAATAAATGGGTTAGTAGGTTAGCAATGCAGCTGAGGTTAAAGATAATACTAATTTTATTAACATTTTCAAAATGGCGACCATGCAGCTATTTCAGCCAATATTAGAATATTATATTTAGTATATTTAAGTTTTTTTTTATACTTATTTTACTAAATAATTAATCAATTATTTATATTTCAATTTATTATAAAAAAATATTTCATATATTAATTAATTAAATAACCGTGATTTTTATTTATTTATTTATTTATTTTTTTATTTATTTTTTTAACATTAATTAGCGATCTGGCCCATCTGTCCACCCCAGCTGTAAGTAAATATTATGACCACGAGAGGGCAGACTGGACCCAGAAACTGAGAAGAGCAAATCTTGTGTGGCCGTCAAAAATAATAATAACTAGAGCTGCGAGCAGCTATAAAGGGCCCTCGCAGCCCGGGCCACGTTGGGGTCCTTGCACGTTGGGCTACTGGCATATTGGAAGCAAAATTTCTTTGAAAATGGCATAATAAACGTTTACATGTAGAATATTTTTTTTTGCCAGTGTGTGTCAAGCTCAACGGGTTTTGGTGGTTGTTAAGACCTGCAAAAATCAGCGTCCTTTTTTATTTTTAGGCAATGAGTTGCCCTGATTGGTATTTTTTGTAAAAGTGTATATACACATCATCGCTCGTTGTACTCATTGCACAATGTTACTTTTATTGTCCAAAGGGGCAATCAAAAATGAATAAAACAAAATGGAAACGTGCATACGTTTGGATCGGTGTGAAGCCAGTGAACAATTTGAGTGGTGGAAACTAAAAGAATATTCATAAATGACTTAGTTATCACACTTAGAATGAGTGTACATTTTTTGTACAAAACACCGTATGTGGGTTTATATATATATATATATATATATATATATATATATAAATGCCTCAAGGGCTAGGTGGCGCTGTATTTATAACTGAATGTTGTCATAGAGATACCTTCAGGCCTTGATTATAAGCATACATGTCAAGTGTGGGATTTTTTTTGGAGCATGTACCGTGGAGTTATTAAGCATATCCTTCATTCACGATATTGCTTTTAATGTCCACAGAGGCTATCAAAAATAAATAAAAATATATATATGTTTGGATAAGTCTGATGCCAGTGAACATTTTGAGTGGTGGAAACTAAAAGAATATTCATAAATGACTTAGTTATCACACTCAGAATGAGTTGACATTTTTTGTACAAAATACCGTATGTGGGGTATTTTTTTTTTATGCCTCAAGGGCTAGGTGGCGCTGCATATATAACTGAATGTTGTCATAGAGATAGCTTCAGGCCTTGACGATAAACATACATGTCAAGTTTGGGATTTTTTGGAGCATGTACCGGGGAGTTATTAAGCATATCCTTTTTCAGTGCGAAACACAAATTTTGATGCCCCGCCTTCATCATATAGTATTTCGAAAGGTCAAGATTTTTCCCCCTGTCGTTGGCTCAGGACTTGACATGGTCCAGGTCAAGTCTTAACTCAGTCAGATGAAACGTGTAGGAGAAGTGGGCAAAAGTCTGCCCCCTGTGAATGTGCAAAAATTGTCAAAAATGGGACATTCAAAAATTCGTAGCTCACTTCCTGTTCATTTTAGCATATGGGTCCAAGAGACTTTTTTGTAGGTCTTGGGCTCCCTCATACACCTAAAAATATTCGTCGTTCTTGCTTAAACGTACAACCGGGGCTGCTTCGTTAAAAACTTCTAGGGGGCGCTATTGAGTCATTTTTGTAAAAATAGCACAATCAACAATAAAATATTGCTAATTTTACCAGGCCAGATGTGTGTGCCAAGTTTCATGAGTTTCTGTGCATGTTTAGACCCTCAAAACTGGCGTTATTTTCTTGGCGAACAGCGCTTAGCCACACCCACAGCAATTCGCGAAAACTCACAAACTTCGTGTTGTGACATCATGAAGGCCGAAACCCTCATCTGAGCAAATATGAGGTAGGTCCAGTTAACGTGTTTGGAGAAAAACGTAGAAGAAAATTCGTAAGAAAAAAAATTGCCACTAGGTGGCGCTATCAGTTAGATGAAATATAAGTCAGGAGATGTCTTTAGGGCTGGACTCTCATCAAATGTGTGAAATTTTGAGAAGATAGGATCATCTCGGTCAAGTTAATGCAGCTTTTATTTTCACGAAAAATCTTCAGACTTTGCGTCACCGTAGCGGCCACGCCCTTTGGCGAAAAGTTACAATATTCGGTGTGGGGCATGATCAACATCTTAAGGCCTTTCTGACCAATTTTCAAATGGATCCCTTCAACAAGCTCAGCACAGTAGCTAAAAACGTAAAGTATGACATTTATTGTAACCACTAGGTGGCGCTATATGTATAACTGAATTTTATCATATAGATGTTTTCAGGCCGTGACTATTACGTTGCCTGAGAAGTTTGAGATTTTTTGGAGCTTGAACATGGGAGTTATTAAGCATTTGCTCTTTCTGGACAAATGAAATTTTAAAGGCAATATTTGATGCCCCGCCCCCGTCATATAGTATTTCAAAAAGGCAAGATGTTTTGCCCAGTTTTTCTCTCAGGTCTTGAGATGATAAATGCCAAGTTTGAAGTCAATTGGATGAAAAATGTTTGCAAAGGGGGAAAAAGCATGACCACAGTGAATGTGCCAAAATAGGCCAAAATTGGACATAAAAAAATTCATAGCTCACTTCCTGTACATTTTAGCTACATGGTCCCAATAGACTTTTTTGTGCGTCTCGGGGTGCTACACGTGCCTGCCAATTTTCGTTGCTCTAGCTCAAACGTGCCGGGCTTGGTTTTTATTTTTCTATGCTAGGGGGCGCTATAGAGTCGCGTTGTTATGACGACTTCATAATATCAAATTTTTCGCCGGGCCTGAGGAGTGTGCAAAGTTTGGTGAGTTTTCGTAAATGTTTAGGTACCCAAAATCGTGATCGTTTACGGAGAAGAAGAAGAAGAATAATAACTAGAGCTGCGAGCAGCTATAAAGGGCCCTCGCAGCCCGGGCCACGTTGGGGTACTTGCACGTTGGGGAACTTGCACGTTGGGGTACTCGCACGTTGGGGTACTGGCACATTATGAGCAAAATTTCTTTGAACATGGCATGACAAACCTTTACATGTGATTTTTTTTTTGCCAGGTGTGATGTGTGTGACAAGCTCAATGTGTTTTGGTGATTGTCAAGATGTGCAAAAATCAGCTTCATTTTTTATTTTTAGGGAATGAGTTGACCTGACTGTTTTTTTTTTGCAAAAGTATGTATACCCATCATCGCTTGTACTCATTGCACAATGTTGCTTTTATTGTCCATAGAGGCGATAAAAAAAAATGAAACTGAATAAAAAAACTACTGTTGTTTGGATCGGTCTGATACCAGTGAACATCTTGAGTAGTGGAAAGTAAAAGAATATTCATAAATGACTTAGTTATAACACTTACGAGTTCACAAATTTTGTTCAAAATACCGTGTTTTTTTTTTTTTTTTTTTTTTTTTTTAATGCCTCAAGGACTAGGTGGCGCAGTATTTATCACTGAATTTTGTCATAGAGATACCTTCAGGCCTTGACTATAAATATACATGTTAAGTGTGGGATTTTTTGGAGCATGTACCGGGGAGTTATTCAGCATATCCTTCATTCACGTTACTGCTTTTAACGTCAATAGAGGCTATCAAAAATAAATAAAACTAAATAAAAAATACGTATGTTTGGATAGGTCTGATGCTAGTGAAAATTTTGAGTGGTGGAAAGTAAAAGAATATTCATAAATGACTTAGTTATCACACTTAGAATGAGTTTACATTTTTTGTACAAAATACCGTATGTGGGGTATTTTTTTGTTTTGCCTCAAGGGCTAGGTGGCGCTGCATATATAACTGAATGTTGTCATAGAGATACCTTCAGGCCTTGACTATGAGCATACATGTCAAGTTTGGGATTTTTTGGAGGATGTACTGGGAAGTTATTAAGCATATCCTTTTTCAGTTCGAAACACAAAGTTTGATGCCCCGCCTTCATCATATAGTATTTCGAAAAGTCAAGATTTTCCCCCCTGTCGTTGGCTCAGGTCTTGACATGGTCCAGGTCAAGTCTGAAGTCAGTCGGATGAAACGTGTAGGAGAAGTGGGCAAAAGTATGCCCCCTGTAAATGTGCAAATATCGTCAAAAATGGGACATTCAAAAATTCGTAGCTCACTTCCTGTTCATTTTAGCATGTAGGCCCAAGAGACTTTTTTGTAGGTCTTGGGCTCCCTCATACACCTAAAAATATTCGTCGTTCTTGCTTAAACGTACAACCGGGGCTGCTTCGTTAAAAATTTCTAGGGGGCGCTATTGAGTCATTTTTGTAAAAATAGCACAATCAACAATAAGATATTGCTCATTTTACCAGGCCAGATGTGTGTGCCAAGTTTCATGAGTTTCTGTGCATTTTTAGACCCTCAAAACTGGCGTTGTTTTCTTGGCGAACAGCGCTTAGCCACGCCCACAGCAATTCGCGAAAACTCACAAACTTCGTGTTGTGACATCATGAAGGCCGAAACCCTCAACATTTGTCACACTTAGAATGAGTGTACATTTTTTGTACAAAATACCGTATGTGGGGTATTATTATTTTTTTTATATATATATATATATATGCCTCAAGGGCTAGGTGGCGCTGTATTTATAACTGAATTTTGTCATAGAGATACCTTCACGCCTTGACTATAAATATACATGTCAAGTTTGGGATTTTTTGAAGCATGCACCGGGGAGTTATTAAGCATATCCTTCATTCACGATATTGCTTTTAATGTCCACAGAGGCTATCAAAAATAAATAAAAATATATATATGTTTGGATAAGTCTGATGCCAGTGAACATTTTGAGTGGTGGAAACTAAAAGAATATTCATAAATGACTTAGTTATCACACTTAGAATGAGTTTACATTTTTTGTACAAAATACCGTATGTGGGGTATTTTTTTTTTATGCCTCAAGGGCTAGGTGGCGCTGCATATATAACTGAATGTTGTCATAGAGATACTTTCAGGCCTTGATGATAAACATACATGTCAAGTTTGGGATTTTTTGGAGCATGTACCGGGGAGTTATTAAGCATATCCTTTTTCAGTGCGAAACACAAATTTTGATGCCCCGCCTTCATCATATAGTATTTCGAAAAGTCAAGATTTTTCCCCCTGTCGTTGGCTCAGGTCTTGACATGGTCCAGGTCAAGTCTGAAGTCAGTCGGATGAAACGTGTAGGAGAAGTGGGCAAAAGTATGCCCCCTGTAAATGTGCAAAAATCGTCAAAAATGGGACATTTAAAAATTCGTAGCTCACTTCCTGTTCATTATAGCATATGGGTCCAAGTGACTTTTTTGTAGGTCTTGGGCTTCCTAATACACCTAAAAAATTTTGTAGCTCTTGCTTAAACGTACAACCGGGGCTGCTTCGTTAAAAATTTCTAGGGGGCGCTATTGAGTCATTTTTGTAAAAATAGCACAATCAACAATAAAATATTGCTAATTTTACCAGGCCAGATGTGTGTGCCAAGTTTCATGAGTTTCTGTGCATGTTTAGACCCTCAAAATTGGCGTTGTTTTCTTGGCGAACAGCGCTTAGCCACGCCCACAGCGATTCGCGAAAACTCACAAACTTCATGTTGTGACAGCATGAAGGCCGACACCCTCATCTGAGCAAATATGAGGTAGGTCCAGTTAACATGGTTGGAGAAAAACATTGAAGAAAAATCGTGAGAAAAAAAATTGCCAGTAGGTGGCGCTATCAGTAAGATGAAATATAAGTTTGTAGATGTCTTTAGGACTGGACTCTCATCAATTGTGTAAAATTTTGAGAAGATAGCATCATCTCGGTCAAGTTAATGCAGCTTTTGTTGTCACGAGAAATCTTCAGACTTTGCGGCACCGTAGCGGCCACGCCCTTTGGCGAAAAGTTACAATATTCGGTGTGGGGCATGATCAACATCTTAAGGCTTTTCTGACCAATTTTCAACTGGATCCCTTCAACGAGCTCAGCACAGTAGCTAAAAACGTAAAGTATGACAATTATTGTTACCACTAGGTGGCGCTACATGGATAACTGAATTTTATCATATAGATGTTTTCAGGCCGTGACTATTAAGTTGCCTGATAAGTTTGAGATTTTTTGGAGCTTGAACATGGGAGTTATTAAGCATTTGCTCTTTCTGGACAAATGAAATTTTAAAGGCAATATTTGATGCCCCGCCCCCGTCATATAGTATTTCGAAAAGGCAAGATTTTTTCCCCAGTTGTTCTCTCAGGTCTTGAGATGATAAATGCCAAGTTTGAAGTCAATGGGATGAAAAATGTTTGCAAAGGGGTCAAAAGCATGACCACAGTGAATGTGCCAAAATAGGCCAAAATTGGACATTAAAAAATTCATAGCTCACTTCCTGTACATTTTAGCTACATGGTCCCAATAGACTTTTTTGTGCGTCTCGGGGTGCTACACGTGCCTGCCAATTTTCGTTGCTCTAGCTCAAACATGCCGGGCTTGGTTTTTATTTTTCTATGCTAGGGGGCGCTACAGAGTCGCGTTGTTATGACGACTTCATAATATCAAATTTTTCGCCGGGCCTGAGGAGTGTGCAAAGTTTGGTGAGTTTTCGTAAATGTTTAGGTACCCAAAATCGTGATCGTTTACGGAGAAGAAGAAGAAGAAGAAGAAGAAGAAGAATAATAATAATAATAATAATAATCCGATCGAAAAACAATAGGGACCTCGCAGCGGTAGCTGCTCGGGCCCTAATAATAATCCGATCGAAAAACAATAGGGACCTCGCAGCGGTAGCTGCTCGGGCCCTAATAAATAAATAAATAAATAAATAAAGAGCCTTATTATTTCTGTAAGAGTTTTTCATACTGATCATTTAGTGTACATAAAATGTACAGTGGGTACAAATACCGTAAAACCTTCCTCAGGGTTGTCAAACTTATTTTCATAATTTGTGACCCACAACATAATTATGGTTGCCCTCAAAGGGTCACTTATAAAGGTGAAACCAGGAAAACCTTAAAACTAGGTGACACTACTGCTGAAAGAGACTCAACTGAACAAGTGTGAACAGATTACAGTCAGCTTGTCAAGTTTTAGGCGTGGTTGTGGACCCAAATGCAGCGAAGCGGGACGAGGAGGCGGCGGTGACGTAAGAAGGGAATTTAATTAAACCAAAACAAAAGCGAAATCCAAAAGGTAAGCTAAATAAGACATTGGGGAAGCAAAAAAACAAACAAAAAACAAAAAAACGGCATCATGACGGGGTGAAAACACCAATGAATAGACGCGGACATCAGGGAGACAAGAAACTAAATACACAGACACACTAATTGACACAACGAAACAATTGAGAGGTTTCTGGGGTTGGCGTAAGACTCTGATTTTGTAACTATGTGGATGGCAGGAAGTGTTTAGTTGGTGCTGGATTTTACTTTGACTTATCTTTCTTTTCTTTGACCTTTCCTCTGGACCTTCTGAACTACACGACTCTGGCGAGTATCCGGTTAAGGTGAAGGGTAATGGGATTTTTATGAGGTTTTAGGTGAATTAATGAGTATAAATTTACACGTATTTACACGCACGCACACAAACGCACGTATACACATAATAATAATAATAAAAAAGATCACAACAGAAACTTAAAGGAACACGATGACAAACTCAAACAAAACCCACTAAAAACAAGAACCCTGACAAAAGCAAAAACAAAAAACAAAACAAAATCCAACCCACACCATGACATAGTTAATTACACCCGTGGACCAGGCCCCAGTTGTTCAAAGGTGTTTGAATTAAATGAATTTTAGTGACCCCATGCTGCTATCCTACCAGGTTTTATTTTACACGCATAAGCAGCCTTCAGTGTGATATCAAATCTAATTTAGCTCACCCATTATCCGGATTTGGTAATCTTCAAAACGGGATTAGACTGATCCACTCCAAGTCGATCTGAGCACCTGGGATAAAAAAAAGTAAGACGGATTACGTGATCGCGGATTGCCAAATGGCTACGGATATGGCATTGTATGTAACATTGCGAAATGTTTTTCATTTGCATTCTTTTGCAGATGGCAGCATCCAGCAATGCTTTGTTCCTGAAGAGGCACACAGATGGCCACAGCAGAATCGTTTTCAACGTGTCCCGTGTTGACAGGGAAGAGAAAGAAGCACTGTGGGTACAGAATGGTACACACTACTACTCTTAACCATTCTCATGAGTCATTTCATGGAGCTACTGGAGGAATTCCATTTCTTTTTCGGTATATTATGGAAAAAAAAGTACATACTTTGGTTCAACTGGGACAGTAATCAAGTTCATATTACTTCCCATGCTTTTATTCTTTTGCTTTTATCATGATTTACAAATCTGTTTAAAACTTTGGGGGAAACATCTTGTTTTGCAACATGGCTGTGGTTGATCTCTTATACTCTGCTGCCACCTGCTGGCCGTTTTTGTAATAACTACCATTGCTTCAACAGTTCTCCTAATAAGTTCAGAGGCTGCATCAAAGACTTCTGTATGCTCTATCAAAAACGAAATATGTATTTGGAACACTGTTAATATTTAAAATAGAACGTATTTACACGTTTTTGGGAGCAAATGAGTTCATGATGTTATAAGGATGTTAATCCTTGTCATATCTATTGTGTTACCAGTAAATAATTATTTAACATGTTTATGTCGGTCTACGATTTAAAAATAAATAAATAAACAAATCGCAACTTTAAGTTGTGTGTGAAATAATGACATCCAGGACGATTCTCCCGTGCAAGTTGCATTGCTCATCTGAGGACTGCTTGTGAAATTATAAATTTATATGTTTTGATTGTGGCCAGCTGATTAATTGGTCCGACATGACAAATTCTTTTCAAAATCATCTTGCGGGCCGGGTGAAACCCCTTTGCGGGCCTGAACCGGCCCGCGGGCCGTATGTTTGACACCCTTGCTCTTTGCTGTTCGAATGAATCATTTAGTTACCCGTGTGAGTTCACAAGGCTAGTAGGTCATAACCCACGTGTATATGACATTGCGTGAGGTCGATCAATTAGTGACCCACGGCGCTCGAGCTAAACCCCTCGTGAATTATTAACTTTCATAAAGGTCATTTTAATGCACTGAGTGTTGGTTTATGCTCAGTGAGAACTGCTAAGTGATCAGTGACCTACTTTTTCTTTTTTTTCGTTAATGTGTACTTTCTTTGTGAATTTCTTTCCAGAAAAAAAATTAAGATCTATTTTGGAAAGTTTCTGCATGTTTTCTTAATCACTGTCGTCAAGCTAAATGTAACACATGAAAGAACAACAAAGCCATTGAAAATTAATCAGACACCCTATTGCAAAAACTAATGTTGAAAAATACAGACAACATATTAATTAATAATAAAGTGACATATGCCACTTGAGGACTTTACTACGGAGCCCCTAAGGTGACATGGTAGAAAAAATAAAAAATAAAAAATAAAAAAATGCGTTCCCTCTTTGCGAGAGAACGCAAAAATGTTTTTTTTCGCTTACCATGTTGTCACCTTAGGTGCACCGTAAACACTTCCGGGTCATCTTCCATGTGACCAAAAGCGACGAGGAAGGAACGTTTGTAAACATGAAACAAAGCAGTGGGAAAGCTTTCCCAAAGCGACTAGGACGGAGCATTTATTTTCCCACCCACTGCTTTGTTTACACGTCGCTTTTGGTCGCAGGGAAGATGACCCGGAAGTGTTTACGGCGCAGCTAAGGTGACATGATAGGCGAAAAAAACAACATGGCGTTTTTTGCGAGGGCACGCAAAGTTTTCATTTTTTTTCTACCATATGTCACCTTAGGGGCTCCGTACTTTTCGCCAGCTGTGTTGCAAAACGGTGGAGTTATTCAAGCGCCTGTCTAATGACAGCTTGTCCCCGTTTCATTAATAATCGTGACATTCCTAATGAATGTGTCCTGACAGAGACGCAGTCGGAGGGCTTGTGGTTGCTATGGTAATCGTCAACCTTGACCTCAGCTTATGT
Source organism: Festucalex cinctus (assembly GCF_051991245.1). Taxonomy (NCBI): domain Eukaryota; kingdom Metazoa; phylum Chordata; class Actinopteri; order Syngnathiformes; family Syngnathidae; genus Festucalex; species Festucalex cinctus. Next base: position 5,146,416 of record NC_135427.1, read on the forward strand.
TGAGTTTTAAATCTGATCAATAACGGTAAGACTTTTGAAAAGAAAATATTTTTTTTAAATGTCAGATTGGTTTTGTATATGTAAGAGTCTCTCTTGTTGAAATCCTATTTTCAAAAAGTTGTTGATTCAATTAAAATGTATTAAACATTCAAAGTAATCTCCTTATTGACAGAGCAATTGATGGTGGCCCACTGAAAAAACACTTAAGAAGTGTAAAAAAAGAAAAGAAAAAAAAGTGCATAATGGTAAAGACATAAACAGCTTCATAAAAATCATCTTAGTTGCACAATTACATACGTCTTCATATAATCATAATAATGGTAAAGGCGTGCAAAAGTTCTGACATTTTCAAAAATTCTTACATATTTCAGACGTAACACCGTTTGTTTTCTCTCCAGTGACATTAATGGTAAAAAAAAATAAAAAAAAAAGTTGAATGACAAATTTGTTCCTAAAAAAATAAATTATTTAATTTAATGCATGAGCCTTTGGGGATGATTTTAAATGTGATTTTTAGTAGATTTATTTTGATATAAACCGGAATAATGACGTTTGAAAGTATGTCACACAGAAGTGACGTCATCTAGCAACAGCCAATAGTAAAGCACCTTCAGTTGACGTCACTCCCATGCTGTTTTTTTTAAATATTGAGCAAAGTAATACACATTAAAAAAAAAAAAACTAATACTAATACTGAAACTAACAAACCAAACTAAAACTAAGCATTTTTTAAAGAATTAATAAAAACTAGCAGAACCACCCTGAAAACTAATAAAAACTAACTAAAATGAAAAATTCCAGAACTATAATAACCCTACTGCCATATTACAAATTAATCGGTTTATATACTGTAGCATTTTTCTAAATATGCAAAAGTACAAATAAATTATTTGTACTATTTTTCGGACTAAACACAATTTCTCTTCATAACATTATGTGGCCCTTAAGTCCTTCCGATTTTTTTTTACCCATTTATGTCACACATTTACATTAAATATTAATTTGATGTGAAAATGTGTATCATTACTGGTTAACTGACTAAATCGTAGGTATAATTTCACAAGTAGATCATTGTCAAGAAAAATCCTGAATTTCAAGACCCTGAGTATTTAACGGAACACAAAATGGTCGATCATACGTTCAGTGTTTTCACAATTGTAGAAAATGGATGTTCATTAAAAAATACATGATTTTGCATAACATTCCTACTACCAAAAACATACTCAAGGCTATTAATTGCGTTCATTGTTGCTGTTGTGAGTATAATTCATTCTTATGCCACTGCTATGTATCCAAATTGATTATGTGCATCAACAAAAAGCTAATTAAAGTCTAAAAACATAACTCATCTGTGTTTTAATGGCATGTTTTGAAATATCCATCCATCCTCATTAGGAGGATCATGGGTGAGTTGTCGCCTATCCAGTTGTCATTAACTCATTCACTCCCAACCATTTTCACAGAAGCAATTCCCTTCGCTCCCGGCTGTTTTCCTGTATTTGGACTGATTTTGCAAGGCCCACAGAATATTGTGTAAGTCTCTTCTTTCATCAGGAACAAAAAGTATATTTCTATCTGTTTCCGTTTTGCAGCAATTGGCATTAGAATATAGCTAAGTTTCATAATTTTTCACAAATTTGTTTAGAATTTTGAGTAAATTAGCCTTTTTTCAACATGTCTCTTATACTCTGTTGCCACCTGCTGGCTGTTTATGTAATAACTACCATTTATTCAATCGTTCTTTGCAGTTGAGAGGCTACATAAAAGCCTTCTGTATGCTCTAGCATAAAAAAACAACAACATAAAACGTATATATATATATGTCTTTGGGAGACTTAAAACAGTTAAAATAGGACGTATTTTTACGTCTTTGGGAGCAAATGAGTTAATGAGTGTGAGGTGGGGAGTCTGGGGACTGGTCGCCAGTCACACACACAAAAAAAAAATTAAAAAAAATACTGCACTGTTGTGGTTTATTCAAATGACCTGCGAGTGTTGCTTTGCATCCCGAAAAAGTCCGAGGACGAATGTCTGCCATGTCACCGTCAACCTTTTGGCCTCTCGCTCCGTTAAGCGTCGCTAATGCCACCCACGCCACCTGCTGTTGTCCTGAAGCCAAGCCAGCCGAGTTAAAAGATCCCCGCTCGGCTTACGCTATATGCTACTTATGTCACACCCACGTCCCTTTATCGTACCTGACAGTTACCACTAACAGGGCAGCGGATGACTTTAAACTTGTTTGTATGCCATACGCTAAATGGAGTACAGTTCCCATTAAATGTATTATCGCGGATCGCCCTGTGTTACCTTTCTTAAAATACTGTATCAACAACAAAAACTTTATTATTGACAAAACGTGCAGTCCAAAAATTCCATCCAGTTTGAATCATATGTGTTTTTGAGTGGATTATTAATTCTTTTACTAAAGCAAAGAACTCCATAATCAACACATTCATTGCCAGACCAGCAAAAAAAAAAAGCATCATTTGACGTCTTTTTCCGTCAATGGCAGTGAATGAGTTAAACATATGAACACTTGATAGAGGATTTTCATCGTTTATTTTGCTCCTATACAAACTAAAGCAAAGTCAGCATGGTGCCCCTAGAGCAGGGGTGTCCAAACTACGGCCCGAGGGCCCATTTGCGGCCCGCTGTCCATTTCTTAGTGGCCCGCGACATATGCTAAAAATGGCATTTGACTCAGTTCAAATAAAATACAAACAAAAATGTTTGGAGATGGTCGAAGTAAGAAGGGAGGGTGTCGAAAAACACAGGTGCCATTAAAGGTTATTTTAGTTAACTAAAAGTAACGAAAAAACTAAAATTCAAAAAACTATTTCGTTAATGAAATAAAATAAAAACGAAGATGCTTTTTAAAAAAAGAAAACGAACTGAAACGACATTTTATGTTTACAAACTAAACTAAAACTAACTGTAATTATAGCAAAAATGTTCTTCGTTTTAGTTTTTGGGAATTAATTTAATGCATGAGACTTCTGGGATGATTTTTATTTTTAGTAGAATTATTTTGATATAAACCGGAATAATGATGTCAGGCCCATGGTGTTTTTTAAATATTGCGCACAAGTACACATAAAAAAAAAAAAACTAAAAATAATACTGAAACTAACTAAACTAAAGAACTAAAACTAATTTTAAAAAAAACTAACAGAACCATCCTAAAAACTAATTCAAACTAACTAAATTTAAAAAACAAAACTCAAAACAAAATAAAAACTAAAATGAAAAATTCCAAAACTAGAATAACCCTATTGCCATATTACAAATAAATTGTTTTATATACTGCAGCATTTTTCTAAATATGCAAAAGCACAAATAATTTATTTGTACAATTTTTAGGACTAAACACAATTTCACTTCATCACATTATGTGGCCCTTGCGTCCTTCTGATTTTCTGTATGTGGCCCTCAAATGAAACAGTTTGGACACCCCTGCCCTAGAGGTTGATGAGGGAATTACAACTCCCCTCAGTACCGTCCAAATTATTCATTTGTCGCCAACGACGACCCAATTATCGTTACATATGATGAAAAAAAATAAATAAATCACCAAAACTGCAATTCCTTCACTTTGTTTGAAATTGAGTCAAAATATCTGTTTTTGACCCAAAAAAAATAAACAAACAAATGAATCAAGCATTCATTTAGGCAGAGGCTCTTTTTATTTTGCACACTTTAATGGCGATTTTTATTCATACAAAACAATCGTTGGCACTTGAGTCCCTATGAAGGCCACACAAACAATTATGAAGAGTTTAACGCGCAAAATTGCCATATACACTATGAGACATACTACATTACAAGTAGACATTCATAGTTTTTATAACTGTTGACAATGATAAATACAACCCACTGCTACAACATACAACAACAAATAAACGTTTTACCATAAACACATGAGGCGATGAGGGAACCGTGGACTGAACTGACTTGACACCAGGCAGCGAAAACAGTAAGCAAGTCGCCGGTAACTGTGTTAGCTAATTTGCACATCTTGTCTTATATGTTGTTTTCACAGCTTTTAGAAACTGTCTCGCAGTAATTAGAAGCAAAATCGCAGCTAATTAACACAAAAAAAAAAAGGCAGATGCTAAGTGTTTAGGTATTAGGCAGACGCTCCACGCACATCTCCAAGGGCCTCTTGAAGGCTCCCCTCCCAAATACCTCCACGTTGCTGGCCAGCCACGAGATCACGTTACCCGGCAAGTACGACGTACAGTTGGCCGCCGACTGGATCTCGGCTGGCTTCAGAACCCGGTCCCAGATGTTGACTTGACTCAGTTCTCCCACGAAGGCCTGCCCGGCATCAAAGCGGCCGCCTACGACGTCCTGGAGACAAAAGAGAAAAAATCTGCAGTAAAACATATCTGTGATATAACATATAGTATAGGGGCTATGCAATTAGTCAAAATTCAATTATAATTTCAGTTGTTACATTAAAAAGCAGCACAATTGTAAAAAAAAAAAAAAAAAAAAAAAGTTAATACAAATTATTTATTTTTATTTTTTTTAATTATACATTTGCAGCTTTTTAAAAAAAATAAAATAAAATAAAATAACGGAAAATTTAAAATAACAGATTTAAAAAATTTAGTTTTATCCAAAAGAACTGTTTTAAATAATTTCATTTGTCTTAATATTTTATTTTATTTTTATTTTTTTAATCTTTAAACATTTTCTTGTTTTGTACCAAAAAACGAATTTTCATCTTACTGCACTGTGCACATGCTGCAATTCAACTTCAAGTTTTTGCCACCATAAATAAATAAATTAATTAATAGTATTAGAAATATATAGTATTATGAATTATTTTTTGTTCAAAATGAACCTACATAATTAGTGTTTCTTTTCTTTTTTTTTAATTCATCTTAATATTTTTAAATGCTTAAACATTTTCTTGTTTTGTACCAAAAAATTTATTAATCGTTTGGATAATCATGTTCTCAATTGTTGCCAAAATAATCGTGATTATCATTTTTCCCATAATCGAGCAGCTCTAATATAGCGTGAATTTCTGCAATAGACAAATAAATGTTACACACTAGGGATGTAACGATATCCAAACAACACGATGCAATATTATCACGATATGAAGGTCACGATACGATAATTATCACGATATTGTGGGGAGGTTGGCGATAATAAAAAAAGGTCATAATATTGTAAAAAAAAAAAAAAAAGAGCTCATACTAAAAAAACACAATATTGTGTTTTTGGACATTACAGCAATGAAAAATATATAAAAAAAAAATATATATAAATATATAAATATTATATATATCAAAAATATTGAGGCACTTACTTGCTAATGCACGCACATATTGAGTTCCTCCACATTTTGACTCGGGCTACAAGCATTTTACGTTTTCCTTCATTGACCACCATTAACGTTTTTATTCATAGAAGGGCCAAAACATGCCTTGTGAAAATTAAACTGCACTAAGAAACTAGCCACTAGAGGGTGCTAGAACTGCACAAATGGAAATCAACTTGACTTTTTTTTTTTTTTTTTTTTTTTTTAAGATGTGCTGCTTTGAATATCGTGACATAACGATAAATTGTGGCAGTTTTAATATCGCGATATCACGATATTGCCGGTATCGTTGCATCCCTATTACACACGCAAAAAAAGATGATATAGCTGGGCTGTCATACCTGCTCTTGGCCCAGGATGATAACCCCTCCCGGTTTAATAGGGTGCCATGCCGCCAGGTTATCTCCCGTCCCTTGTTTTTCCCCGTCTTGATAAGCTTCCCACTGGCCGTCCCTGGTGGTCCATGTGATGCAGATATGGTGCCACCTTCCGTCACGTACCTCCAAGGGCAGCTGCGCGACCTTCACAGTCAAAACCTCTTTATTAGGTGGACTATGACTGATATTTTATTTCTAAAAGCGGTATAACTATGACTCACCTTGTCATTGATGAGCAGCTCAATTGGGTTATTTCCCCATTCGATCAGCACGATCTCGTTGGCTTGTCCGGGCACACCGTAGGAGAAGGGTGTCCCGATGCCCGGGGTGGCGCTGGACTTGATCCACATGCAGAGCGTGAACGCGTACATCTCCGGCAGGCTCTTGATGATGCGGCCGTACAAGTAGTTTGTACGCTGTGGTAACGAGAGCTTGAACTGCTCCGGGGACTTGAAGTCCTCCCCTCCTGTCAATTTAGAGACGAGAGGTGGGTCACCTACAGTAGAGTGTTGAATCTGTCGTTTTGCAAAATTACCGGGTCAAAAGTTGGGTCAAGATTTTGATCTAACAAAGGGTAAAAACTATCAAGAAATTAGTTATCAGGCTATCAGAATAGCTATGGTTAACATTTCCTAAGAATGTTATGCTAAATTTAACATGTCAACCGGCTTCGATTCTTCAGCTCGCCCAAACACAATCTCCAACCCAATCTGATGGGTCAAAAATAATTAACTAATAACCTAGTCTACTGTGTCAAAATTATTAATTAATCCAGCCTTGGCCAAAAGTAACCCATCCTGCCCCAAATTCAATCTCCAAACCCAATCTGTTGCGTGAAAATAATTAACTAACCATCCCGTCTACTGGGTCAACATAAATAACTAACCCAACCTTGGGCAAAAGCAAACCATTCCACCCAAATCCAATCTCCAACCCAATATGTTGGGTCAAAATAATTAACTAACCACCCAGTTGGCTGGGTCAAAATGATTAACTAACCCAACCTTGGGCCAAACTAACCCAGCCCACCCAAATCCAATATCTAAACCCAATTTGTTGGGTGAAAGTAATTTACTAAGCACACAGTCTACCGGGTCAAAATAATTAACTAACCCAACTTTGGAAAAAAGTAACCCATCCTGCCCAAATTCAATCTCCAACCCAATCTGTTGGGTAAAAATAATTAACTAACTGTCCAGTCTACTGGTTCAACATAAATAACTAACCCAACCTTGGGGAGAAGCAGCCCATCCCTGCCAAATCCAATCTCCAACCCAATCTGTTGGGTCAAAATGATTAACAAATCACCTAGTTGGCTGTGTCAAAATGATTAACTAACCCAACCTTGGGCCAAACTAACCCAGCCCACCCAAATCCAATATCTAAACCCAATTTGTTGGGTGAAAGTAATTTACTAACTACACAGTCTACCGGGTCAAAATAATTAACTAACCCAACATTGGAAAAAAGTAACCCATCCTGCCCAAATTCAATCTCCAACCCAATCTGTTGCGTGAAAATAATTAACTAACCATCCCGTCTACTGGGTCAACATAAATAACTAACCCAACCTTGGGCAAAAGCAAACCATTCCACCCAAATCCAATCTCCAACCCAATATGTTGGGTCAAAATAATTAGCTAACCACCCAGTTGGCTGGGTCAAAATGATTAACTAACCCAACCTTGGGCCAAACTAACCCAGCCCACCCAAATCCAATATCTAAACCCAATTTGTTGGGTGAAAGTAATTTACTAACTACACAGTCTACCGGGTCAAAATAATTAACTGACCCAACATTGGACAAAGGTAACCCATCCTGCCCAAATTCAGTCTCCAAACCCAATCTGTTGGGTAAAAATAACTAACTGTCCAGTCTACTGGACATAGATAACTAACCCAATGTTGGGCAAAAACAACCAAGTCTGCTCAAAATCCACAGCTATACAGGGAGCGGATTATGAAAACAACCCAGCGATTTTTCGTGCGTGTACTGATTCTGAAGAGAATGTGCAGTGCAGTCGGGAGAAAAATGAAAAACGAAGAGAATAATACAATTTAATTGAACAAATATTTCCGATAGTATTTCAACTAAAGGCCGAGGATAAGTGCCATAGAAAATGGCCGAATGGCTCGACCTTCAACAACATTGTGAGTGTGCGCCATTGCCAATTTTTGTCCGTTCATCCGGGAGAACATATTGTGAGGTCTGAGGTCCCGACCTGAGTGAGGGCCCGCCCACAATGTCCGTGCTGGTACCATCTTACTGGCAGTGATGCGATCGCTCGCACACTCCACATTACCTTAACATCACATTTAACATTACCTTTTGAAACGACACAATGCACCTTTAACTCATTCACTGCCAATGACAACTATAGACGTCAAAAATGCAAGCAAACAGCCAGTGTTAATTTTGAAAAAAAAAAGAAAAAAGAACATTTAAAATGAAAATTTTAATGAAAAAAAAATAATTTAGTTTTAGTTATCGTCTTCTGACTAAATTTAATTAAAGCCTTAGTCATAACTCAATCACCAGATTGTATTTTAGTTTTAATCCAATTTTAGTCAACAAAAATAAAGAGCAATTTTAGTTGACTAAAATTGGCTTTTGGAGGCCGAGACCCAGTATGTGGTCTCAGTAAGACCAAGACCGATCACAGGAACGTCAACGCCCGTGTTGTAGGGTAACAGGAATCCGTTCTACGCACGATGGTAGCACTTAGCGATGAAATTGTTGTCATCGTTGTTATTCAGAACAACAATGATTAATAACTATGAATGAAAACAATGAATAACTAAAACTAAAGTCAAATTTCTTGTGAAAATTTGCACTGGCTGTTTGCTTGGATTTTTGACGTCTATAGTCGTCATTGGCAGTGAATGAGTTAATTACTTTCAAAATCACGTTATCAGTAAAGTAACGTAAAAAAAACAACGTGAGAAATCTTTCCACCACGTTTTCCCGTGTCACATTACCTTTCTCGAGCTCACTAATCCTCTCCACCAGCGCGTTGAGCGTGCTTTCCGTCTTGAGCCGGTACGCGGCCGTGGCGTTGGACAGCACGCTCTTCTCCTCCTCCAGGTTGCTGACTTTCCTCAGGAGCTGCTTCTCCAGCTCGACCAGGCGGCGCTGCAGCAGGTCACGCAGCTCGCTGGGGAACGACGCGCCCGATAAATTGGCCCGCATCTGCTGTTGCTAAAAGATGGACGAGCAGGAAGTGGACAGGTGTGACCAAGGACAGGTAGCAGCGGGAGACGCGGCAGGATTCTAAACGCATGTCTGAGTGGCTTACAAACGTACAAATACTACAATTTATAAAGGGATATGTGGCTACAGTGGTACTCCTTATCTCATTTACTCCCAAAAACGTATAAATACGTTCTATTTTAAATATTACCATGCTCCCAAAGATGTATTTATACGTTTTGGCTTTGATGCAGCCACTGAACTGAAGAGAAAGCTTGAAGCAATGGTAGTTATTACAAAAGCGGCCAGCAGATGGCAGCAGAGTATAAGAGATCAAAAAACTCTTTTCCCCCTAGTTTTAAACAGATTTGTAAATAATGATGAAACTTAACCATATTTTAATGCTAATTGATGCAAAATGGAAAACGATAGAAATATACTTTTTTTTTTCCTGATGAAAGAAGAGGCTCTAATCTTTCTTTAGGTAGATTCCATGTTTTTATAGCAATAAGACACAATATTCTATGGGCCTTGCAAAATCAGTCAAAATCCAGTAAAATTGCGAAAATGTCCTGGGAGTGAATGAGTTATTTGGCTATTTGCTATTTGGGTGTTGTTTTTTTTTGTTTTTTGTTTTTTTCACGACTATTCATTACTAACAGCCAACATTTCAATGTTACCTGCTCAATCCAACATGAATCAAGGCAATGTGGAACGTTACCTCCAGGTTCTCCAGCCGGTCCTTGAGCCCCTGCATTGTTTTGCCAAGATTCTCCACGGTGTCATTCGGATCCCTGGGGACGTCTCCCATCGTGTTTTGCTTCACTTTCCCCCAGGCGGCCCCCTTGTCGTACTTTCTATCGTCGGCGGTCGATGCGCACAAGGACAGCTTGGTGGTCAGCTCGTTGATCGTGCCCAGTTGCCTGGAAATGGTTTCTTTCTGCTGCAGAATAGTCTCTCGGAGTTGCATGACGGTGTTGCGGAGCTCCTCTTCCTGCCCCGCGCCGGCGCCGATTTCCGGTAATAAGGTCACCGGGCAGCTGGTGTCGCCGACGAGGGGGACCGCGCGGCAAATGTAACGCTTGCCGTCGTCCGCTTGGCCGCTCGCTCGGTGGCGGCAGCCCAGCGCGCACAACAGTACAAAGCCGTAGAAAAGTGATAACATACCTGCCTGCAGGTGTAGTATTATTTAAGAAACCGTCCAAGTGTGCGTAAAACACGCCCGTTACAATTTACGCAATTTACGCAAGTAGTCGATTATAAAAAGAGTACAAAAAGCGCCACTAAACTAATAAATGAAAAAAAAAAAAACACATTAAACAGCACAACTCGAAATAAAATCCTGGTCAAGGTTGAACCATTCTCTCTCTCTGTGTAAGCTTTTTTTATTTTTTATTTTTTTTTGCGGAACTATTCCTGGCGCAAACAGGGCGCTGCAGTGTGTGGGCACTGATCGGACAGTTCCTCTTTAGGGAAAGAGGATTACCAAAAAAAAAAGGTGTCTAGAGAACGCCTGCGATTGGCTGTAGTAGGCTGACGTCAGTGGCCAGCTGGGTGACACATTTATTTATCTGTTTGAGCACTTCATTAAGCAATGACGAGGCGAAACAAAGCGGGGTGGGCGCAAAACATCAATTCCATCTGGAGTACGCGATGTCCTTATTTCATGTATTAATTTATGCCAACAAATGGTTTTTTTTTTTTTTTTCATATTTCTTGTGGTCCCTATAAAATTCAATCATAACTGATTTCTGTTTTATTGGGCAGTCATGGCTTAGCAGGTGGCAGGTCAACTGTGGCAGTTGTTTGTTGATAACATTCTCCACAATAGCAAGAGAATTGGGAGTGAATCCCTCCACGTTACCCTTTAACTCATTTGCTCCCAATAACGTATACATACGTTTTAAAAAAAAATGTTTTAAGTGTCCCAAAGACGTATTTATACGTTTTTTGTTTTTGTTGTTTTTTTTTTTATGCTAGAGCATACAGAAGGCTTTGATGCAGCCTCTCAGCTGCAAAGAACGGTTGCAGAAATGGTAGTTATTACACAAACGGCCAGCAGGTGGCAGCAGAGCAAAGGAGATCAATCATCTAGAAAACAAGCTCAATTACTTACAATTTTAAATAGATTTGTGAAAACTGATGAAACTTAGCTCTCTTCTAATGCGAATTGCTGCAAAACGGAAACAGAAACATACATTTTTTCTTTCCTGATGAAAGAAGAGACTTTAATCTTTCTTTTGGTCGGTTACATGCTTTTATAGCAATCGAACACAATATTCTGTGGGCCTTGCGAAATCAGTCAAAATCCAGTAAAACAGCCGGGAGCGAACGGGATTGCGAAATGTGAAAATGGCGGCGAGTGAATGAGTTAATATCTTGGCATGATTACTTTTGCCACCTCTTCTCATTTGAAAACATTTTAACGCCATGGCATACAATATTCAAATACAATGTGAATTATTTACGTATTCTTTTAATTCTCCGAAGCTACTAGATTGAAGTGCTTCCATACGGGGTGCCCACGCTGTTCTCGTGCGACTGTTACCGATTGGAGGCCATGTTCGATGCGCAGCAGTCTGTCTTCCAGTCTGCCCACCAGGATTTATTGACCTTTCACGACCAGGCAGACAGCTGCGGCTAATTGTTTACGTATTGTGTCCTCATTCTTTATATGCCACGCGTGCATTTACAATTGAGTCCGACGTTTTGAAATTCATCTGTTGGTAATCTATCTTGTGTTTTTTTTGTTTTGTTTTGTTTTGCTTTGTTTTTTCGCTGAAAATTTACAAATGGCACATTGGCAGGGAAATTGAGTGACGACTCACGAGCAATTGTCTAGTTTCTGTCGATACGATATTATCACGATAAGAAGGTCACGATACGATAATTATCACGATACTGTGGGGGCGTTGGCCATATTTAAAAAGATCACAATATTGTAAAAAAAAAAAAAAAAAAAAAAAAAAAGAACTCATACTAAAAAAAGCACAATATTGTGCTTTTGTACATAACAGCAATGCTTATAAACCGCCTACAATCTTTAATAACAGTGAGGCACTTACTTGCTAATGCAAGCACACATTGATCGCTTCACAAGCAAATTAGGTTCCCCTTTATCTGACAATTAGCATAGATTTTAACACATTCATTGCCAGACCAGCAAAAAAAAAAATGCATCATTTGACGTCTTTTTCCGTCACTGGCAGTGAATTAGTTAATTTCAGCCTAATGACTTTTAATATTTACATTTTTTCACGCATTTTTGTGTTACTGTCTAATCCACAAATACAAAATACGGTCATATTTATCATATCAATTAGCACGTCCATGTTGTTGATCAAGACCGAGCGTCCTCACAAACAGATTCTCTCCATGAGAGACATGAAAGAAAAATGGAAATCTGTTTTTTTTTTTTTTTGGTTACTAGGTGACGAAGACAAAGAGACGGGAGCAACTGTTCTTGCGGTTGGCAAAAAAAAAGTGGGGGGAAATGAAAAGTGAAAATAATGACACAGATTTTCATTAAAAAAATATATTTCTCCTAGAAATATAAGCTGGCTAGTTAGTCAGTGTGAAGCACAGGTAACAGTTTGTTATGCAGACCATGAAAGCAAGAGAGGCTTTCGGTGCATGAATAGATTTTCGGGGTATTGTCGAGGATTCAGCCTACGGGAGAGTGCACTTCTCTCTTTTTGTGATCTGGCTACACTAAAAAGAGGTCATCAACAGGCTGAGAAAACACATGTCTAATGGACACATGAGTGGTCTTTTATAGATGGAGAGACTGTGTTTTTTTTTCTTCACCTCCTTTAAAAAAAAAACATCAGATAATGAAACAAACAAGAGCATTGCAATAAAGCCCGTGACATCTTTTAGCAGATAATCATTACCTGGGGAACAATGTGTGGAGGAAAAAGCAAGCGTCAACATTATGTGACAATTGGTGAAAGGAATATTCTGTTTTGAGGCCTCTTGCTAGTGGGTTAACTGACAGACAACAGCTAATTAAAGCCCGCCAGCGACACAAGGACGAGGGGGCGAGATAGGCCGATGGATTTGATGATAAATCAAGACTTCATTATTGTCCCCGCTATTACGAAGGCAATTTGATCGTTTTCCCCATTAGCCTGGCCAACAGAATAGACTACAGGAATTAATCACTGGAATAACACCAGAAAAGCAACAACATTTGGTCCCGGGGTTTTAAAAGGGGATCATTTCAAAGATGAACTGAACACAACGATAACATGACTTGCAATTAGACACTAAACTGTGAGTCTGAAGTACACAATGTTGTCGATTATACAACATAATACAACCTAACGTTCACTCTGACTACCCTAAGTAAATGTGTTAGTAAATACAAAATCTTTTTTTTTTTTTTTTGCAGTAGTTTTGTGTTTGGTATCAGTGCCTTGGCTCAATCATTTCTATCAACAGGTGAAAAGGCGCTTTGTGTCAGCCCATATGGAGACCTTTAGTATGCTGCCATCTTGTGGCGGAAACAAAAAACACCATGAATTTAACACACTATTAAAATGCCAGATTATTACTTTATTGAAATGTATTTTTTTTTTTAAATAATTGTTGTTTAAATAAGGTGTAGTATACACTTAATGTATCAGGTATCAGCCGTGACCTTAATATTTTTATAGAGTAGCAAATCTTTTTCTCGCTTATGTGGTTTTTGTTCCTTTGCGGTTACCGTACATTCGCGACAACACCATCGAAAATGATGGTCATATCTCACCCGCCTGTAGCACTATATCCTTCCACTTGCACTAGAAAACGACGTGTTACCGTATATCACTCATCGTGCTTTTAAAAAAATGGGCACAAATAAGAAATACTATGTATGTATCTATGTAAATCACAAATAAACTATAAATTCGTCGCAAATATGTATCAAACATACGTATTCGGTGTATGATATGCGGAGGGATATCATTCACATCCATGCTGCTCAGAGCGGCAGCGCGGTGTTTTCTAACCAGTCGCTCATTTACGCTGGACAAGGTAAGAAATATTTGTTTTCCCTTTTATTATTGATTTTGTGGAAAATTGTTCGTTTCTTCCGTGACGACTATAAATTTAGGCCTTCGGCGCATGGGGTTAATCTGTCCGTTGTAGAATATACATTTTTCTTAGACACTGAGTTTAACAACACCAAGGGTCGCTTTCTCTAACAAGCTAACCTGTGAGATAATCATGGCGGTGAATGCTCTCTCTCTTTTTTTTTTTAAGTTGCTCAGTAAATATCGAATCTGTTAGCGGAATATAAAATGTTTGCACGCCTAACTGGCAAACACGTTTGAATTTTGACGTCGGTATGATAAGAGTTTAATTCAGAAATTCTGCTTGAGTGAAAGAATTGTATTAGCCGAAGCGTGTTGTGACGTCATCAGCGTGCGCCTGTTGATTTCATTATAATCGTCTTTCAAAACTGATGGGTTTTGCGAACTTTTTGTGTCTCCTCACAGGGGAGTAAGGACAATTCTGTCTTTTTTTTTTTGGCTATGTTGATGCTTTCCAGGAACTACGTGTGCACTATTTAGTTGATTTTTAGTTGATTTTTGTTTTTTTAATCCTATGGATATGGTTTTTAGTTTCACCATGCACTTTAATATTACACTGGAATTATGACCCTTATTTTTTATTTTTATTTTTTAGAAAAATACTTGTAAAGATGCCATGTTTTGTATTTCTTTTTGTTTTTGATATTAATAATACAGAATGTAGTGAATTTTTCACGTGTAACCCAAAACATATAACAACCTAACCTTCTTGTTAGTATGGTATCGTGAAGAAAAGAAAAAAAACACAACTAGTCAGTTTAAGTACCTAGAACCACATAAAAACCAGAAATGAGTGGATTTAGTTGACGTTGTTTTCCATATGATAAAATAAGCCAATATGTTACGCATGTTCCATTAATGTTATCATTCATATCTTACATTGCTTTCAGAGTTCATGTTTTACCATTCTTTTCTTTTTCTTCATGCAGTGCAGCACAACATGAGCACAAGCTGAGATCTGGGCAGACGCTGTAGTCTGTCACGTTTCCGTCTACTGTATCGCAGTCGCTACCAGGCTGACACGATGGCGTTTGGCCCAGCTCCCAGTCCCACGGTTGTGGACCAGACCACGCTGATGAAAAAGTACCTGCAGTTTGTGGCGGCGCTCACTGACGCAAACACGCGTACGTTCATTGATCTTAGCAGTTATTATTAGCCAGGCGCGCCGCCTGGTTATACTCGGCACGGATGTTGAGCGTGGGAAATGTGATGAGAGCGATACGCTTTAGTCCAGTCAAAGGTACATGTACGTGAGCGTGCGTGTTTGTGTGAATGCGTGCGCGCAAGGGTGTACCTTTTTGATCAAGCTGGCGATGAAAGTAAAACTGATAAGATCTGAGAGTCCCTGCTTAGCCTGTGGAGAAGGTTATTGCTATTAAATTGTACTTAACAAATTAAATTAATTGTGCCTCATTTTCCAGCTGATGAGACCAAGCTCAAGATGATGCAGGAGGTCAGCGAGAACTTTGAGGTGAGTTTGATACATACAGTGCTGGTGATTGAGTTTACAGATTAATTGGAGTGCATTTGTCAGGATGATTTTTTTTTAATGGCTTTCATAGTTCAAAGCACAAAATCTGACTCAGTGTTGCCAGTTTAGCAGGTTGCTTGCAACTTTTCCAACCACTTTAGTGACTATTTTTCTTTAAAAAAACTGTGATCAGCTAGTTGAATTACTGTGGAAGAGAATCACAGTGTCAATCACACTAAACATTGTGAGACAGAGTAACCATTTATACCGTGAAAAAAAAAAAAATCAGCGCTTTATTGGAAGCTTTTTCTACAAGTGAAGGGAAAAAAAGTCAGGGGAAAATCAAAATTGGAAACTCGATTTATTATGTGTAAAAGAATCTTAATATATCGTTAGTTAATTGACAAATACCGCAGTGTTTGTAGGTATTGATAACCTAACGCTACATCCACTGTTGTTTCCATTTCAGAATGTGACTTCCTCGCCTCAGTACTCCACCTTCTTGGAACACATCATCCCTCGCTTCCTCACCTTTCTTCAGGACGGAGAGGTGCAATTTCTACAAGAAAAGCCGACGCAGGTACGGTGATTCCCGGAACACTACGTGTATAGCAGTTATACGGTAACTGGCATTTTATGACGGTATAACATTGTGTTGCGTTACGGTAGCAATTGAGGAAGCTGGTGCTAGAAATCATCCATCGCATTCCCACAAATGAACACCTTCGACCGCACACCAAGAACATCCTGTCTGTCATGTTTCGCTTCTTGGAGGTAAGGGTCCGTCGAAGTTCTTTATAAGCTTGCCATTATTCATATTATTGTTTTGCATCAGTACACAAAATGCAGATATGATGAATATCAGTTACAGTCGTAACTTGACTGTTTTTCCTTGACTTTTACTTCCAGATTGAAAGTGAGGAAAACGTGCTCATATGCCTTCGCATTATAATTGAGCTGCACAAACAGTTTCGTCCACCAATCTCACAGGAGGTGAATTTCTTGGCCCGATTGCTTATTATTTAATTCAGCTAATAAAAATGTATTTCTGAAGACTGACTTCGTAGTCAGCAGTTTTTTTTTTAACTTAAATAATTAAAAAAAAATGAGAGTTGTGTATTTTGCACTGAAAATACATCACAATATGTCACAATTAAATCGACATTATAATATATTTACTTGTGTTGACCATGTTTTTTTTTTTTTTATTTAAATTGCAAGACATATTCCCGAAACGCTGCTTTATTACATGCTGTGTTCAATTATATATTTGCAGATTAATCACTTCCTGGACTTTGTAAAGCAGATTTATAAAGACCTCCCGAAAGTTGTCGTAAGTATCTGCTTGCTTTGTGTGATTGCACCAATTTTCACAGAGCACAAACAACAATGTTTTTTTTTTTTTTGTTGGTGTCCCAACTAGGCCCGATACTTCGAGAACCCTCAGGTGATTGCAGAGAACACGGTACCCTCCCCAGAAATGGTTGGGATGATCACCTCCGTGTTGGTGAAGACCGCACCCGAGAGAGAAGACAGTGAAACGCGAACGGTAATCCCCACACTCATTCTTGGACATCATGGTTGGAAATCTTCCTTTCTGCAGTTTACAGCTACCACCACTCAGCACTAGATGGCTGTAGTGCTCCACATCGGCAGCCCGTTGAAATTCAAATAATGTTACAAATTAGATATGCTTGATTGTATTTTATTTATTTATTTATTTTTAGCTACTGCAGCGTTGACTGCTATTTATTTATTTAAATAATAATTGTCGATAAACAAACACTAATGAAGTAATTATTTTGTTTTTGAAAATGTGAAAGACGGTGTTTTATATATAGCAACACAACATTCTTAGATTTGCACTTCACATCATAAATGCCACGACCATAAATGCCAGAATTAGTAAAAAAAAAAAAATGTAATAAAAAATAAATAAATAAATATAAAAATAGATACGGACATGTCAATTAACCAATAGGCGAATAGTTCAACCCAAGACATACTTGTTTTAATTTGAATAATATTTCCTAGTACATTTTTCATGTTGATATTGTCTACTGTATGAAATAAATACATGTGAGAGCATTATAGCAGTCGCGTTCCTATTTAATTCGATTTATATATAGTTTTTATTATTTATTTACACTTTTATTTTTTTTACTTTTACTTTTTGTTTTTATATTCATTTTGATTGACCATTTTTTTGTTCAATTTATATGAATTTTTTTTAATGTAATTTTTGAATTATTGCATCTGTTTTTATTGTCACCTTCACTTATTTATTTATTTATTTGTTTTTCATTTTGGCCGTTTTGGTCCTCCATACACACTCCACACTATACTGGTCAACAACACTTGAAGACAACTCAAAATCGTCTACAACAGTGAACGTTGATGTTCGTTTATCTAACATCCTTCTGATGTTGAAGCATTCCGTTGTAATTTTCACATTTTGATGCATAAGCGGAAGAGTGGAAAAAGTCATCTTTATGCTCTGTCTGTAGCACACCATCATCCCACGGGGGTCTTTGTCTCTCAAAGTGCTTGCAGAACTGCCACTCATCGTGGTGCTAATGTATCAGGTGAGTGAAATGAAAATACAGCAGGACAACAAAACCACACAATTAATTGTTTCGAGAATATATTGTCTTCTTTTCTAAGGGGAGATCTAAAAGTGCTATTTATTGAGGATATTGAAGCTGTAAACTTGATTGACTCATTTACTTTTTTGTTTAATTGGAGTCGGGAGAGGTGTGACTGGATTTAAAAAATATTCACATCCCTTCCCAAATGCTCATTAATCCTTGAATAAAATCACCTCATCTGTAATTATGTGGCTCCGTGACGATGAAGTCTGTTTTTTTTTTCTTCTTTATTTGTGATCCACCCTCCTCCCCCCAATTCCCTGCAGCTCTACAAGCTGAATATTCACAATGTGGTGTCAGAGTTTGTGCCCCTCATCATGAGCACCATCATGCTGCAGGTGTCTCCGCAAGCCAGGTAAGATCCATTTGCCCAAACAGAAATTACAACCCCCGCTAACTAAATTAATTTTCATTTTACGGCCTTCAGAATGAGATTGGGCACACTTTTAATAGGATGGTACCCTCCTACCTCCCCCTCCTCTTCGTCGCTTCTTCCTGGCAGCAGTTTTTTGATGGTGTTGCTAAAGCTGGTTCCATTCCATTTAGGAAAGTTAAAATAGTAGAAATTGGCTTAGCGGGAGGTGAAATTTGAGCGTAAGAAGATGGTTGTATTAGACGTTCGGAATAGGAAGGAAATGGAGCAGAGTTAATTAAGGGAAAACAAACCTCAGGAATCTCTGGCAGGTATGGAGAAAGTTTCTTTGGGAGCCACAGTAACAGCTGCCACACAAATGAATAAGCCATGCATGTAGAATTGAATCCCATATGTAGACCCACATTTCACCCTCCATTAATTGTCACCTACTGCAGGCATGCAGCATTGTGTTGATGAGGCTAAATTGCTTGCATTTATTTTTATTTTTTTTCTTTGCAGGCAGCACAAGCTTTATAACAAGGAGCTGTACGCAGACTTCATTGCCGCACAGATTAAGACGCTCTCGTTTCTGGCCTACATCATTCGAATCTACCAGGTGCACTGGTTTGATGTGTTTGAAGTCCCAAGTCAACCAGAAAAGTTTCTTTTCAATAATATGTTGCATGTGTCTCACTAGTCTAAACACGGCATTGTGATTAATATGCACCAGTTTGTATCTATCTTAGGGTCGACAGAAGATGTCATCACTATTGCTCTGGTAATGACCAATCATGGCTCAGCTGAGTTTGGGCATGTGATTATTTGTAAGCTGATCCGTGATTGGTTGTTCCCTCATCCCTGAGGAACTGTGATGTCATTTTCAGTCGACAGCAAATGGCAAAATGGATGCGCCCTGAGAGGATTAAAACGGATGGATTTTGCTGATTGATTCATATTCTACAAATGCAATATTAACTCATTTGCTCCCAATAACGTGTAAAAACGTTTTTTTTTAATGTTTTAAGTGTCCCAAAGACGTATTTATACGTTTTTTTTTTTTTTTGTTTTGTTTTTTTTTTATGCTAGAGCATACATAAGGCTTTGATGCAGCCTCTCAACTGCAAAGAACGGTTGCAGAAATTGTAGTTATTACACAAACGGCCAGCAGGTGGCAGCAGAGGAGATCAACCAGGGCCATGTAGAAAACAAAGCTAAATTGCTTACAATTTTAAATAGATTTGTGAAAACTGATGAAACTTAGCTCTCTTCGAATGCTAATTGCTGCAAAACGGAAACAGATAGAAACATACTTTTTTTCCTGATGAAAGAAGAGAATTTAATCTTTCTTTTGATAGGTTCCATGCTTTTATAGCAATTGAACACACTATTCTGTGGGCCTTGCAAAATCAGTCAAAATCCAGTAACAGTGGGTTCAGTGAAAATAGATGGCAGTGAATGAGTTAACCTGGCGGCCCACTAGAGGGGAAACCCTGTGTTGACTTCCCTTTAAATAAACAGTGAACAGTCAGTTGCAAAATGTCTCGAATACGACGTACATTTGAAAGAAATTTGTCACAGTCGGCTTAAAGTTAATCGTGACGTTCTCGCCTGACTCATACTGTGTGCGTATGTGTCCACCCTCTCAGGAGCTGGTAGGAAAGTATTCCCAGCAGATGGTGAAGGGCATGCTCCAGCTGCTCACCAACTGCCCCTCGGAAACGGCGCACCTCCGCAAGGAGCTGCTCATCGCCGCCAAACACATCCTCACAACTGAACTACGCAACCGTACGTGCCCACACAAGCACACGCGCGCGGTCAACATGCATATGTATTATGTCACGTGACACCAGGACACCACCGGGCATCTGTCTTGGTCAAAGTTCAAGATGCTTCAAAGCTAGTTGTTCTTGACGGGAAAGTCAACACTGTTTTCCATATTCTTTTGTGTGTTGCATAGCTGTCATGCCATGAAATCTTTTGTCACTTGGTGCAAGGGTAGCCTGTGAAGTAGTAAAAAATTCACAGCAAATTTGCACATCTTTCATCCATATACTGTCCAGGAAAGAAGGCCAAAGTGTTTGCTTTACTTTGCAGAGTTTATACCCTGCATGGATAAACTTTTTGATGAATCCATCCTCATTGGCTCCGGCTACACTGCCCGGGAGACTCTTCGGTAAGTTCGCCGCGTGCGCATCTATCACAATCATCTCCTTGTTTAGCGGACGATTGCTCTGACAGCTCCGAGTCCTTTGCATGTTAATGCGGCACGTCTCTCGGCGGCTGACCACATCTGAGATCCGTCTGTCAAATTGTCATGTGCACACACATCTCCCGAAGGGCCGATTTCCAAATGTCTTTGACCTGCCACCCCACCCTCGCCACTTCACTGATATAACTGTCATTTCAAATTAGTAGTGCGGAGGAGTTGTTGAGACCTGGCGGGGGCATATCATTGTCACTCATTAGCTCACCTTTGTGCTCTTTTCCTTGACAGAGACTATATTTGTAGTAACTTCCCATAACTGTCGTCACCCTTCAGAATAGCTCATGTTGTTACTTAGTCTCTTACCACCTTCAGTTTTTGCCGCGTCTCCTAAAATCCAATAGTTATTCTATCATCATCTCTCTTTTTCAGACCTTTGGCATACAGCACGCTTGCAGACCTCGTGCACCACGTTCGCCAGAACCTGCCCTTGACTGATTTATCATTAGCCGTCCAGCTCTTTGCCAAGAACATCGATGACGAATCACTCCCGAGCAATATTCAGACCATGTCCTGCAAGCTTTTGCTCAACCTGGTGGACTGCATTCGCTCAAAGTCAGAGCAGGAGAATGGCAATGGCCGGGACATCCTCATGAGGATGCTGGAGGTAGCTAGCTAGCTAGCACAAAGCAGGGCTCATTGTTAGCTGCAGTCACTTTGAAATGTTTTTTTTCCTTTCTTTTTTATCGATCAGGTGTTTGTGCTGAAATTTCACACCATAGCACGCTACCAACTTGTCTCCATTTTCAAGAAGTGCAAACCTCAATCAGAAATGGGCGTGGTGGAACCAGGGGTCCTGCCAGGTGTACCAGCCACACCCACGCCTTCTATTACACCTGCCATCCCGCCTCCTGCTCCTCCCACACCTGTCACCGCTGCACCACAACCCCCTGCGACCGCCTTCGACCGACAGGGCGAGAAGGAGGACAAGCAGACGTTCCAAGTGTCAGACTGCCGAAGTTTAGTGAAGACTCTGGTGTGCGGAGTGAAAACCATCACATGGGGCATCACCTCATGCAAGGCCCCTGGAGGTAAGGCTATGCAAATCAGTCTCAGACAACTCTATAAGTTGTTAAATGTTTGGGATTTTTTTTTTTTCAAACAGAGGCTCAGTTCATACCAAACAAGCAGCTCCAACCAAAGGAAACTCAGATCTACATAAAGTTGGTCAAGTACGCCATGCAAGCTTTGGACATCTATCAGGTACCACAGGAGAACTGTTAAATTTGGAATTCATCTCTGTACAGTCTTCTAACTCAGAGGAGAAAGTAGATCGATTTATGAAAATTCATATTAAAATCAATGTGTGCTACTTTGAATGATGTCATGTTTTTATGCGACCAGGTACAGGTCGCCAATAACCAGCAAGCATACATCAGAGTGGCCAACTGCCAGGCAGTGCGCATGAAGGAGGAGAAGGAGGTTCTGGAGCACTTTGCTGGGGTCTTCACTATGATGAACCCTCTTACTTTCAAGGAGATTTTTCAAACTACAGTTCCGTACATGGTGGAGAGGATTTCCAAGAACTATGCACTCCAGGTAAACAACTGTAAAAAAAAAAAAAAAAGCAACTATAGAAACTAGGGGTGTGAATTGCCTAGTACCTGACGATTCGATTCGTATCACGATTCACAGGTCACGATTCGATTCGATACCGATTAATCCCGATACGAATTTATAAGTCGATTGTTGCGATTTTTTTCCATTCAAATTTAGAAAATACTATCAGTAAATTTGTACATGCACACTGTAAGATTTGTATGAATATATTTATCTAAAACTTGAGGCTTATAACCGTGAGCCACTGTACACAAACAGTTTGCAATCTGTTTCACATTTGAACAGCATTAAAATAAAAATATTAAGGCTTAATGTGCCGTTCATATAACATTCTTCCATGCTCAAGGTGTGAATCCTAAAAAAAAAAAAAAAAAAAAAAAAAAAAAAAAAAATCGATTCGAGAATCGCGCGATGTAGTATCGCGATATATCGCCGAATCGATTTTTTTTTAACACCCCTAATAGAAACAAAATGTTAAATATTTTTTGTTTAATTTCTCTTGGTCTTCCCCAGATTGTTGCAAACTCATTCCTGGCCAATTTGTCAACATCAGCTCTATTTGCCACCATCTTGGTGGAGTACCTTCTTGAAAGACTGCCAGAGATGGGCTCAAACGTTGAGCTCTCCAATCTCTACCTCAAGCTCTTTAAACTGGTGTTTGGATCAGTGTCGCTTTTTGCAGCTGAGAATGAACAGATGCTCAAAGTGAGTTACCACACCCAGGTTTTTATTTTGTTTTTTATCTTGCTAAAAATGGGTATTAAAACACTTTATTTTTTCCTTAGCCGCACCTCCATAAGATAGTTAACAGCTCAATGGAACTGGCCCAGTCAGCCAAGGAGCCTTACAACTACTTCCTGTTCCTCCGGGCATTGTTCCGCTCCATTGGTGGAGGAAGCCATGACCTTCTCTACCAAGAGTTCCTACCTCTCCTACCCAATCTGCTACAAGGTATAATTCTTAATCACAGTTTTCTGATGTGTTTGTGCAGGGATTCTGCGGGTCACTAAAAAGCATTGTCATCATTAAATGGATTTTGCTAAAATTAGGCCTGAAATAGCATTCAAAAAAAGCATTACAATACCAGGTTATTCGTTTAAATACAGTTGATGCTTTATTTTATATACAGTGTTTTGCAAATTGTAACACAATTTAACAATATTAATCACCGGTATATGTATTTGTGGGAACTGGCTCTGAATTTGAAAAGAAAAATATACTGTTCCTGTCATCAATGTACAACATGAAACACTATTGCCACCTAGTGGGTAGAAAGTTATCTCAACACAAATCTAGGACTCCTTTTAAATGTTTATTTTATCTTTTTAATTTCAAGTAACTATTACTCACTATAAAGCTATCAATGAATTATAAGATACAACCTTATTTGTAGGGCGGCACGGTGGGTGAGTGGTTAGCACATCTGTCTCCCAGTACTGAGGACGCAAGTTCGAGTCCATACTCCAGCCTTCCTGGGTGGAGTTTGCATGTTCTCCCCGTGCCTGCGTGGGTCTTCTCCGGGTACTCCGGTCTCCTCCCACATTCCAAAGACATGCATGGCAGGTTAATTGGGCGCTCCGAATTGTCCCGAGGTGTGCTTGTGAGTGTGGATGGTTGTTCGTCTCTGTGTGCCCTGCGATTGGCTGGCAACCAGTCCAGGGTGTCCCCCGCCTACTGCCCGAAGCCGGTTGGGATAGGCTCCAGCACCCCCGTAACTCTTGTGAGGAGCAAGCGGTTGAGAAAATGGATGGATGGAACCTTATTTGTACTTTGTAAACATATTTGTCCACCTTTATGTTAATTAACAAGAACATGAAAAATTGAACTGAAAATCGTCACGATCGGCTTGCATCCCTAATATATAAACAACAAATGCATATATGTTTGTATGAGTATGACATGGGTATTCATGGTCATTTTAAGTTGCATTAAAAAGCATTACATGACATTTTCTGATACTTGCAGAAACCCTGTTGTGTTTATTTGCCCAGTTGTCCCCACATAAGCTCCACTTTCCCACTCGGCTGTGTCTTCTTGTCGTGCCGCTAGGTCTGAACATGCTTCAGAGTGGCCTTCACAAGCAGCACATGAAGGACCTTTTTGTCGAGTTATGCTTGACAGTGCCGGTGCGTCTAAGCTCTTTGCTGCCTTACTTGCCTATGCTAATGGATCCACTGGTGTCGGCCCTCAATGGCTCTCAGACTCTAGTGAGCCAAGGCCTTCGCACCTTAGAGCTTTGTGTGGACAACCTGCAGCCAGACTTCCTCTACGACCATATTCAGCCTGTCAGGGCTGAGCTCATGCAGGTAGGACGTTTTTACAGACTGGTGTGATTCTTAGCAAGCTGCCTAGCAAGACGCTGGTTCCTCAATGAAGAACAGAATGATTATTTCAATTTAGTGAAATAGACGGAGACTTTCACACTGTTTTCTCCGTGCTTGCGCTCCAAAGGCCTTGTGGCGTACTCTCCGCAACCCAGCTGAGACCATCTCCCACGTAGCCTACCGGGTCTTAGGGAAGTTTGGCGGCAGCAATAGGAAGATGCTAAAGGAGTCTCAGAGGCTGCACTACGTGGTGACAGAGGTCCAAGGGCCCAGCATCAAGGCCGAGTTCACCGACTGCAAAGCCTCAATACAGCTACCAATGGAGAAGGTACTGCATCATTTAATTCAACTCCTATTTTACTCCAGACCAAGTCCATAATTATCAATCTAGTGTGGTCCACCATGACGGGATTATTTACGCTCAGTAATGGCGGCTTCTCTCTCTAAGTGCCATTTTCATAGATTCAGGCCACGCACAGACTGCAAATTCTGCTTGCAGAACTTGAACATAAAACACAAGGGCTAATAGACATAGAGTTTAATTTGCAATTAAATGAAACAAAATTATCAAATGACATTGATGTGAGTGAATTAAATTGCTTCAAGGTAAGGAGACGTGTAGCAGGGCCAGGATATCCTTTTGGACCCTCTTGACTAATTTGTCACTGAGGACTGTCGTTTTTGTAGAATTTTGACTAGAGAGCCTGTCAGTGTGTCAAAATATTCTAATACACGGACAGGTCTTTTATTCAATTACACAGTTTCCTAATTTACACGGCTATTCGTGTTTCTTTATCTTCTCTTCTTTGTTCAAAGTGGCATTAATTCACTCCCTTTTCAAGTAGCCAAACCGCACAAATGCTTTTGTTTAGCCAAATTATGCTCTGTGACTTCCTGTACCACTATTGTGGTTCATGTATCCACATTATTATTAGTGTGAACTTGCAAATAACAGTCACAATTCAAGAATTGCTTTTTACTTTTTTTTTTGTTTTTAACTTTTGAATTCTAATGATTTCGATTGTTGTATCCCATTCCAGGCAATCGAGACAGCCCTCGACTGTCTGAAGAGTGCCAACACAGAGCCGTACTACAGACGACAGGCGTGGGAGGTCATCAAGTGTTTCCTGGTGGCCATGACCAGTCTGGACGATAACAAACACGCTCTGTACCAGCTTCTTTCTCATCCCAAGTAAGCAAACATCCATTCGGATTCGTGAGATGGTAGATAACGCCAGATTCTTTGATCTGCTGCTCGGCAAAGCAAATCTATTGAACCTCTGTTCATGAGTTGGGGTCTTTTTGCTTTTCAACGCACGGTCACATCAATTCTGCGCGAAGGGCTGGTGTTGCTAATTTGCGTTCATTTCGACCCCAACTCTATGGCAGGCTTCACTTTGAGACAAAACACAGCAAGGGAGAAGAGGTGTGCTTGTGGGATGTGTTAGTCACATTACCGTCATTGATTCCGGGCAGGGGCTAATTGACTTTCTTCTGTCTGTTTGTGCTACATCCTGGCCCTTTCACTCTCTTTTCATTACACACATACGCTCATGCCGAAAGACAAGTGTGTCTGTGTGCACAGTTCTGCCGGGGTAATGAAGTGTGTCAGTTATGATCAGGGGGCTGCGACTGCTGCCTCGGCTGTCAGACATCTTGATTTGTCCTCCCTCATGAAAGATTCTCTCTGTTTTTCTTCCCCCTTCATTTACGCCCTTCTCGTCCTTTCCCTCCGTGATTAGATGACTTTAAATATAGTCTTTCTAAGTACGCCGTTCAACGTCGGCGTGGTCGCCCCGTGAATGATAAAAGGCCAATTGATCTGACGCTCCGACGGTCTCACCTTCCTCTGCTTTTGTCACGCTCCTCGTTTCCTCACCTGCAACCTCATCCCACCCCCACCCCGCTAATAGCCGCCTTTTAAATAGCAATAATTAGATGAAGCGATCCATCAGGTCTACCCCCGGCGTGTGGCATTATAAAACACAAGCTCAAGCATGGAGAAAACAGCTGCTCAATAACATGGCGGCCCAGTTGCCTTCAGCTGTTGTAAATAACAAATACCAACAGGGACACCCAACAGAGCTGCAGAAGAGAGACAAAATAATGGACAAAATGGAAAGCAAATCTTTTCATATAAGATGTGTTTATTAACATAACTGTGTGTACTTTTTTTTTTTTTTTTTTTTTTTTTTTTTTTTTTATAGACAAATTAAGCTGCTACTTTACTGGCAAATATTTTATTGCGATAATCATGCATTTAATATCACAGTAAGTGGAGATACAAACTGGGAATCTACTAATAAGCAAAGGTGGAAAAAGTACACACTTAACTCATTTGCTCCCAATACCGTGTAAATACGTTTTTTTAAAATGTTTTGAGTGTCCCAAAGACGTATTTATACGTTTTTTTTGTTTTTTTTCTGATGCTAGAGCGCACAGAAGGCTTTGATGTAGCCTCTCAGCTGCAAAGAAAATTGCAGAAATTGTAGTTATTACACAAACGGCCAGCAGGTGGCAGCAGAGCAAAGGAGATCAACCAGGGCCATGTAGAAAAAAAGCTAAATTACAGTTTTAAATAGGTTTGTGAAAACTGATGAAATTTAGCTCTCTTCTAATGCTAATTGCTGCAAAACGAAAACCGATAGAAAAATACTTTTTTTTTTCCTGATGAAAGAAGAGACTTTATTCTTTCTTTTGATAGGTTCCATGCTTTTATAGCAATTGAACACAATATTCTGTGGGCCTTGAAAAATCAGTCAAAAATGAATAAAACAGCCGGGAGCGAACGGGATTGCTTCTGTGAAAATGACTGGGAATGAATGAGTTAAGTAGAAGTGCACTTGTGTAAAAAATATTCTGGTAAAAGCTAAAGCATGGTGTCGTCATCCACTCAGGTTGAAAAATGTAGTGTGCGTATTTGGACGAATTAAGGAATACAAAGAGTACATACAGTATATCATCAATAGCCTATGAAGCAATGTAAATAGTCAAGGGAAGTACGGAGTACCTTCAAATTTCGACTCAAGTGCAGTAACAAAATATTTGTAATTTATTACTTTCTTAACCTGGGTTAGAGCGACCACCAGGGGGTCGGCGGAGGTCAAGACACACAAGTTGTTCCTGTTTCTGGCCCCTCATTTGACATCTGCTTTCAAATTCATTTTGTTTTCATTCCCTCCAGCTTTACCGAGAAGTGGATCCCCAACGTTATTATCTCTCATCGCTACAAGGCACAAGACACGCCTGCCCGCAGAACTTTTGAACAGGCCTTGACTGGAGCATTCATGTCCGCCGTGATAAAGGACCTGAGGCCCAGCGCGCTACCTTTCGTAGCCAGCTTGATTCGCCACTACACGATGGTTGCTGTGGCTCAGCAGTGTGGTGAGACTTGCGATCAAAATATTGGCTTTTGCCCCAGTTGCACAATAAAAACTATTACAATGTTTATTCAGCCATTTAGGATCATGATTTAAAATGCATTTGTGGATTTCTGTTCCCGCAGGTCCATTCTTGCTGCCGTGCTACCAGCTTGGCAGTCAGCCAAGCACAGCGATGTTCCACAGTGAAGAGAACGGGTCAAAGGGCATGGATCCACTTGTTCTGATCGATGCCATTGCCATCTGTATGGCCTATGAGGAGAAGGAATTGTGTAAGATCGGAGAGGTGGCCCTGGCTGTCATCTTTGATGTGGCCAGCATCATCCTTGGCTCCAAGGAGAGGGTGAGGCACTGAGGGACTTGTGATTTTTTCTTTTTTTTAACCTACTTTTCTAAAGTGAGGTGATTTGTTCACGTTAGACTTCGATTTCAATCTGCAGGCTTGCCAGCTTCCCTTGTTCTCCTACATTGTGGAGCGTCTGTGTGCCTGCTGCTATGAGCAGGCTTGGTATGCCAAGCTCGGTGGTGTGGTGTCCATCAAGTTCCTGATGGAACGGCTGCCTCTTATCTGGGTCCTACAAAACCAGCTCACATTTCTCAAGGCCCTGCTGTTTGTTATGATGGACCTCACGGGAGAGGTGAGCTGAAATGATGTTCAGTACTTTTTGTAATAGTGGTGGCTTCTGAATTGTTTAACTCATTTGCTCCCAATAACGTGTAAATACGTTTTTTTAAATGTAAGTGTCCCAAAGACGTATTTATACGTTTTTGTTTGTTTTGTTTTTTTATGCTAGAGCATACAGAAGGCTTTGATGAAGCCTCTCAACTGCAAAGAACGGTTGCAGAAATGGTAGTTATTACACAAACGGTCAGCAGGTGGCAGCAGAGCAAAGGAGATCAACCAGGACCATTTAAAAAAAAAAAAGCTAAATTACTCAAAATTTTAAATAGATTTGTGAAAACTGATGAAACTTAGCTCTCTTCTAATGCTAATTGCTGCAAAACGTAGTTTTTCTTCCTGATGAAAGAAGAGACTTTAATCTTTCTTTTGATAGGTTCCATGCTTTTATCGCAATAGAACACAATATTCTGTGGGCCTTGCAAAATCAGTCAAAATCCAGTAAAACAGCCGGGAGCGAACGGGATTGCGAAATGTGAAAATGGCGGCGAGTGAATGAGTTAAATTTATGAATGGACTTTTACCCAGGTGTCAAATGGAGCCGTAGCCATGGCAAAGACCACCCTGGAGCAGTTGCTGGTACGCTGCGCCACTCCACTGAAAGACGAAGAAAAAACGGAAGAACTCCTGACTGCCCAAGACAAATCTTTCCACATGGTGACGCACGACCTCGTTCGAGAGGTGACCTCCCCCAACTCCACTGTCAGGAAGCAGGCCATGCATTCGCTCCAGGTGCTGGCTCAGGTCACTGGCAAGAGCGTCACTGTCATCATGGAGCCACACAAAGAGGTCAAATGTTGGAGTCAACTCATGCTAAAACGTGATTGTTTTGATGTTAAACAATTGATTGCTTGGTTTTCATCAGGTTTTGCAAGATATGGTTCCCCCCAAGAAGCATCTTCTGCGCCACCAACCTGCAAATGCACAAATTGGCCTGATGGAAGGAAACACCTTCTGCACCACCCTGCAGCCACGCCTCTTCACTATGGACCTCAATGTCATTGAGCACAAGGTCTTCTATACAGAGGTATGCAACACAGCACTACATCTAATATTGTTTTTTTGTATGTCTGTATATGAAATCCCTTTCCTGGGAAAAAGGCTCTATTTGTACAGGTCATACAAGCACACATTTTACATTGGACGCCTTCATTCTAGGGCCGTCAGATGACTTCATTTTGTCGATTTAATTAAATTTCCACAACGATGAAAAATCAATTTAACATTGTTTTTAAAAGAAAGAAAAAAACCAAACGTCTGCATTTTTCTGCTGTTCTGTCTCCAGCTGCTGAACTTGTGTGAGGCGGACGATGCTACGCTGATGAAACTGCCGTGTTACAAGAGCCTCCCCTCCCTTGTGCCTCTGCGCATTGCTGCTCTCAGTGAGTCATGTCATCGTATAGGGGTTCCTTATAGGCGTTGAACCGATTTAGGCGTCGAGTCGGCTTGGCTCCTCCGCGTCAATGTTTAACGTTTGAAGTCAACTAATTGCTACGCTATCTGCCAATTGGCCAATTTACAGAAGGACTTGCGACTCGCCTGCCTGCTTTATGGAGCAACGTGTTTGTCCCGCCGACAAGGCGACACTGCCTCAGCTGCCTGAGTCCAAAGTGCAAAAATAAGCCGCTGGTTGATGAGAATAGCAGTTACCATTGGTGGCTTCTGCTATTCCATTTGCTGTTATTCTTCAAATATTCATACCTGCGGGACCACGGGACGAGTCGTAAGAAATGAGGGTACTGGCACAAAGTGAAGCTCATCTTCAATGCCAAAATGTTACCTCTAATAATGCATGGGATACATCTGTGCAAAGGCGATTTGACACAATTTAGCAATAATAAATGTGATAAATATATTTGTATTTGTGGGGACTGATGACTAGTTGTGATTTACAATGAACAAAATAGTCTGGAGTCCAAAAGTTATTTCATGTTCCAAATAATAATTGCTCTGAATTTGTTATCAATGTCCAACATGGAACACTAATGCCACCTAGTAGCAATAATTACCTCAACACAAATTTGACTCACTCCTTTTTTTTTTTACTTTGAAATAACAATGAATGCCCTACTATAAAATTACTCTTAAATAACTTATTTTATATCACAACAAGCACCACCAACACAAGCCTTGTGGCTTTACAGCACAGTGTCGCACGGCCATACTATGCTAGGAAGCGTGTGAATGAGACCAGTAACATGGTCAGTCAATGTTACAAGTCATAACAGACTTTGCTGAAAAACAAAATAAATGAATCAAATCAATGATATTGATGAATGAACATTGACTCGACTTTCATCAAAAAAGATTTAGTCATTCCGCTAATTCTTTGTGGAGCCACTTCTTACACTGTGTTTCATTGGTTGCAAACATATGAATGTATAGAAATTTCTGTGCTGTCTTTCTTAGATGCATTGGCCGCCTGCAACTACTTGCCGCTGTCCAGAGAGAAGATTATTGCCGCCCTGTTCAAGGCCCTCAATTCGACAAACAGCGAGCTTCAGGAAGCAGGGGAGGCATGCATGAGGAAGGTCAGTACAAAAAGATTTATGAACTTTTTTTTATTTTTTTTTATTCTCAGCCTCATTTATCAGGATTGTTTTCGTTATTTTAGTCTCTCAACCATATTGAATATAAACCTCCTAAGTCGAAACCTTGAGACCCTCGCGCTCAATATTGCTCTAAACTGGGATTCAACACTGCCCTCGAGCTGTGAGGCGTACTCATGTTTTGTTTTTGATGCATATAGTTTTGAGAAAGTATATTTCATGCAACTCAGCGACTTCTCCCACATTTCATTGGCTGCCTCACTCATGTCATTTTCAGTTGCAGAGATCATTCATTAATCCATCTGAACTTTTCCATGCTTTATCAGACTGAGTGAACCAGCCAAGGCCCCTATTTATCAACTGATCCATACCATGAAGAACCCAATCCATTCACCCCAGATGCTCTTTGTCCCCTTTCCCCTTCAATTTCCGTGCCCTTCATTTTCTTGCTTTACCGCCATCACTCTCTATCCTGTGATTCCCCCCCCCAAAGCCTCACTCTTTCTTTCATCTCTGCCCTGATAGCACTAATGAGCATTGCTGTGGCCCGATCAATACAGGATGGAGTGTTTGTTCTCTCCACTGAGAGGAAAATGAATGTGGCTTCCATGCATCTTTCTCTTGTGTGTGCGCGTCATTGATGCTGCGGCACGTGCTTGTTTGCAACTGGCCCAGCTCTCGCCTGGGTGTCCTTTTGTCTCAAGGGTTTGCACTATGCAGTTAGAAGTTGACATTTTAGAAACCCCTGACAAGGTGAGGGCCAATGTTAAGGAAATGTTATATCCTGTCCTCCGTTTTCTTTTCTAGTTCCTGGAGGGCGCCACCATTGAAGTGGACCAGATCCACACTCACATGCGGCCCCTGCTTATGATGCTGGGCGACTACCGCAGCCTTACGCTGAACGTGGTCAACCGTCTGACCTCTGTCACGCGCCTCTTCCCCAACTCTTTCAACGACAAGTTCTGTGATCAAATGATGGTAAGGAATGCTTCTATTTTCATCTAATGTTTGTTCCCTTTTTAACGAAACATTTATAGACCTTTTTAGATTCAATGGCTGCTTTTATCTGTGACTCAAAAACACATTTTACCACTTTATCCGGGGTGTCATTAAAACATTAAAAATCTTTTAGAGAATTTTTTTCTCTTAGAGAAAACCCCCCCAAAAACATTAAAAATCGTTAAATTACATCCTTAGTTAAATGGCATTAAAAAGCATTAAAACAATGTCTAGAGACATTAGCAATTTAAATACAATTGATGTAAAAACATTTTTTTCATAATTTATTTAATGTACAAGGTTGTGTAAAGGATTCACTATAACACAATTTAGCAATTAATGTGATAAAAATATGTATTTGTGGCGACTGTTGACCAATTGTAATTTACAATGAAGAAAATGGCCTGAAATCCACAAGTTTTACTTCATATTCCAAATATCAATTGCTGTGAATTTGAAAAGAAATATGCACCATTCCTGCCATCAATGTTTAACATGAAACACTAATGCCACCTAGAAAGTGACCTCAACAGGCAAATCGATGACTCATGTTTCACACTGTTGTGTCCATCTTTTTAGCTTCGAATAACGTCATGAATTACTTACTATAAAATTACTGTATTGATAGGATACATTTTTGGTAACCACTTTTGTCCACTTTTATGTTAACAAGAGAATGCAAAAATTGCACATTTGCAACAGATATAAAATGGGTGATTAGTTTCCGACTAATTAGTTCACCATGTAAATTATGCAATTATGATTAAATATTGTAATCGACTGATAGCTCTAATATATGAACAACATATGCATATATGTATTTATGAGTATGAGATTGGCATTAAATTAGATTTATTTTGCATTAAAAAGAATTATATTTGCTGATACCTGCAGAAACCCTTTCATCCTTCAAAAAATATTTGTTGAATATCTTGTTTCTCACTGCATATTTTTATTCTCTTTATTTATTGTTATTCTTATCTTTTATGCACCGCTGTGTCCTGAGTGCTGCTGTAACAGCTGAATTTCCCATCTGGGGATCCTTAAAGGATTATCTTATCATTTTAGTGTGCAACAAAAGTATGGATTTATGTTTCTTTTTCTATTTATTGAGCGAGACTGTGTGCATCCATCCA
Source organism: Festucalex cinctus (assembly GCF_051991245.1). Taxonomy (NCBI): domain Eukaryota; kingdom Metazoa; phylum Chordata; class Actinopteri; order Syngnathiformes; family Syngnathidae; genus Festucalex; species Festucalex cinctus. The sequence goes on from NC_135427.1 coordinate 5,179,760, forward strand.
TGCATTCGTGTCTTTTTGCTCGCCGGCATTGACCCTCTTTTTGTTTTGTTCTGTTTTTGTCTCATCAGCAACACCTGCGGAAGTGGATGGAGGTGGTGGTAATAACACACAAGGGAGGCCAGCGCAGCGACGGAAGTGTGAGTATACACGCACGTATCAGACACGAGGCTTCAATACCACTGACGTTGATGCACCTCAGTCGAGATGTAGTTTGAATCCAGCGCAGAAGCGGCAAGTCAATACAGCTGTCATATAATCCGTCTAAACCTAACAGGAAATGGCACGGCGCTTAAGTCGCATGTAGTCGACGCATCCTCTGCGCGGCCTCTTCCCAGATGGGTCGTGAGCGGCCATATTACAATCAATGATTAATTAGGCGCCAGGCTGGCGGTGGTGGGCCCAGCGCTGCGTCTCCTCATTATCTCCCTGACAGATAACCTTGTAAAGGCAAAGAAAAGGTGAGAGCGGAACGTGGAGAAAAACAGTCCTCCCATGGAAGTAAAATCATTTCAACTTTTCATTTCACCAGAGTTTCGATTTCCCCATCTTGAAATGCTTTGCATAATCACATGCAAATTAGCCCCTTTATTTCTTCGTCTCAACTCGACTCCTTGTCATATGGCAGTTGACAGTGAGCTGTGAAGTTGCAGTCAAGCCGGGGTCATGTGGTCAATTAGCCAAGCCTGATAACGACAACAGGATGATGAAGGATAGCGAGCGACTGAGGAGAATGAAAGGGATATAGAACCACTCTTTCTACTTGACTTTTTGACCTGAAGGGATGAAATATCTTCATTCGTGACCTTTTATCTCCAAATGTGGTGGCGTGCTGGAAAAATTATTCCTGAGGTCGCACATAAAGGTTTCACTATCATCCTGTCCTATCTGCTCACCTTCCTTATGGAAGAAAGACCGACAACACTCAAATGCGCACACACACACTACTATGCTGACTCTGATCATTGTCTCCCATTCTGGTACAGCCTGCATTGGAGGGCTTTGAGGTGAGATGTGACCTGGTATTGCGCCCCGTCGGTGACGTTTTGAAGCTTCCTCCAACCAATGTTGTGATAGTGGTGCCAGTGAAAGTTGCCCCTTTGGTTTTGTGTCCATGTGTTTGTGATTGTCTGCAGACACTGTCACGTCAGCCCGTCTCACATTTTGATCTTTTCGGAAGCCTCTTAATTCCCTACCGACAATCTGCACCTCCCGAGAAGCCGACTAAAGTATTAGTGGTTTTAAAGAATACATACGTTTTAATGTCTTTCAAGTGTTTGTCTGCCGTGGCTTTTGTAAGTCAATTACTCATCTTGAGTGTCTTCCCCTGTTGAAGTTATTTTACTAATTGACACAGAATGCATTTTTCATTCGACTAAAATTCATCCTTGATTTTTCACAGTGGCTTGTCATCAGAAATAAATGCTGTCCTGCACTGGCACCTACCCAAGACTTTGATTTACTCCCCTTTGCCTTCTTTTGTCTTTCGCTGGCTGTTTTTGCAGGAGATGAAGATCTGTTCTGCCATCATTAACCTTTTCCACCTGATCCCCGCCGCACCTCAGACTCTAGTCAAACCGTTGCTGGAGGTGGTCATGAAGACCGAGAGGGCCATGCTCATAGAGGTAAGAAGTGCCAGAAAACGGACATTATTTTTCATGCTTAATTCTATACTTTTGTCCATTTAGTTCAGGGCGAGGCAAAGTTTTGTGGCTAAGAGCTTTTTAGATATTTTTTTAAATATTTTTTTTTAAATGGAGAGATGGGTCAAGTCATTTGTAGATGAAACACATTATTACAGAGTTTCCGCAGGTCATTAAAAAGCATGAAAACTAATTTCATGGATTTTGCTAAAATTAAGGCCTTAAATGGCATGAAAAGCATTACATACGATGTCAATTTTAAACACAATTGTTCATGCTTTATTTTACATATAGTGTTATGTAAAGTAGTCATCACACAATTTAGCAATAATAAATGTATGGAAAAATATATTATGTATAATGAATAAAATGCCCTGGAGCCCACGAGTTGCTTCATGTGCTAAATATCAATTACTCTGAATTTGAAAAACAAAAACAAAAAAACGTGCTATTCCCGTCAACCAAGGTCCAACATGAAACAATAATGCCACCTCGTGGCATAAAATTACATCAACGCAGAGCTTTGACTCAATAATGTATACTCCTTTTCAATTAGTTTTAAGTTGCATAAAAAGCATTATATTAGATTTGAGGATGAAACCCTGTATTAGAGGCACGGTCTTCCGTTTTCACTCAGGAAAATGCACTATATAAATACAGGATGTATACACATGAATTCCTTCTCAGTCTACACCTCTGGGCGTCTGTTAATGTGTGGTGGTGATTTTTTTCCTAAACCCTCTAAAATGTATTTTCTCTTCTTTCCCACCATCCAGGCCGGCAGTCCATTCAGGGAGCCATTGATAAAGTTCCTGACTCGCCACCCTTCTCAGACAGTGGAGCTGTTCATGATGGAGGCTACACTTAATGACCCCCAGTGGAGCCGCATGTTCATGGTCAGACATTGGGCGCACTAAGCGGTCGTCCCTTTGGTGTGCTTTCAGACACATTTGCTGTTACAGAAGCGTTTTAGCTTCCTCACTAATAGCTCAGAATGAGGAAGACGTCCGGTTTTCTTATTCTTAGTATTCCATTAGCGCCAAAGTGAAGATTTTTTTATTTTTTTTTCATTTCCAGAGCTTTATAAATTTTTGGATGCAAATCTTCTGTGTAGTTACACAATGTGGTTGTGTCTATATGCAGAGTTTTTTGAAACACAAAGATGCCAAGCCCCTAAGAGACGTGCTGGCCTCCAATCCCAACCGCTTCGTCACCTTGCTGGTTCCAGCTGGCACGGCTGCCACTGTCCGCCCTGGATCTCCCTCCACCACCACAGCCAGACTGGACCTCCAGTTTCAAGCCATTAAAGTATGCTTGTTCCGATTAATACCATGAGAGGAACCAAAAACACGTCTAACCTTTTTTTTTTTAAACGGTCTACTTAGATCATCAGTATAATTGTGAAGAATGATGAAGGTTGGCTAGCAGGTCAGCATTCGCTGGTAAATCAGCTCAGGCGGGTGTGGGTCAGCGAGGCCTTTCAAGAGAGACATCGTAAAGACAACATGGCTGCCACCAACTGGAAAGAGCCTAAGCTGCTAGCTTACTGTCTTCTTAGCTACTGCAAGTGCGTATATTCAATTTTCAATTAAATGTCCGGTGCTCAAGGGCCATATTTGATTTTTTAAAACAGCTGGATGTGAATATTTATTATTTTAAAGCTATATTGTATTCACCGTATGAATATAATAGTTAATTTTAATAATATTTATTCTTTCAAATTTGATTTTATTAGCACAATAATAGCTGACTGTGATTTTTAAAGGGATACTTTACTTATTTAGCCATTTTTGGCAGTCAAACAATATTTTGCCTAAAATAAATTTGATATTTTCATTATTTTCCATCTACAATTAGTACCTTTAAAAACACGTTTTGCAACTTGCTGTCGACTGAAAATGACATCACAAGGGCTCAGGTAACCAATCACAGCTCAGCTTGTGAATGTCACATGACCAAGCCTAGAAAACAGGTGAAATATAATGAAAGTATCAAATTAATTATAGACAAAATATAAACTTTTTATTGCTATAATGGGCTAAATAAGTGAAGTATCCCTTTAATTATAATTAGCCAATTGTTTACTCTATTGGAAAAATTTTATTTTGGATATCATTACTGTCGTGTGGGACTGTAGCATCTCCAAAACCATATTTATTTTTTTCAAGAAATTAATACAAATTGTGTATTATTGTTATTCAACATTGTCTAGTTAAATATTACAAACTCTGTATTTTCAACACTTTAGACAATGTAATAATGTAGTAATTTTTAAAAATCACTACCTTAGTAATGATTGAATAAAAAAAATAATAATACAGGTTTCTGCATTATGGCGAGGATATGGAGGTGTTTTAAGCATATTGTTTACAATAAAATTATATAACGAGATAAATGAATTGAAAAATATAAATACATTTATTTTAATTAACCAATCTTAGGAGTAATAATGGCGAAATGAAAGAAAAAAATAAATGAGCCCATACTTTGCTACACCTTTGATTAGTAACACCCAAGTCACACTGTCAAGCAACAAGACTTGATCGTTTTGACGTGAACCTTAACTCCACCGGAGCGCTGACCTTCTTGACCCCGTTTCCCATCCAAAAGGCGCAACTACTCCGAGATCGAGTTGCTGTTCCAGCTGCTCCGGGCCTTCACGGGTCGCTTCTTGTGCAACATGACCTTCCTGAAGGAGTACATGGAGGAGGAAATTCCCAGGAACTACTCCATCGTCCAGAAGCGTGCCCTGTTTTTCCGCTTTGTCGAGTTCAATGACCCGCACTTCAACGATGAGCTCAAAGCCAAGGTATGTTCATTTGCAGCCCGAGCAGAAAAGTCATTCATGGATGCAATCCTGCTGCGAGCCGAAAGTGCCACTGTGATTTTTTTTTTTTGACATTTCTGTCAAGCAGCAATCAGAATTGACAGGCAGATGGTGGCTGTCAACTTCACTCTGCTGCGTTTGACGTTAAGGCCCCAGTGCACAACTTAAACAACAAATGTGACCTATTTGCTGTTGTTAAAGATCCATTTGTTTTCTTTACTGCTTATCCTCACAAGATGTCGTTGAAAACTTTTTATTTGGTGACTGAAAGAGTTGCTCTGTCGCCACCGGAAGTTAGTTCTGTACTCACTTTTGTTTTGTCCTTCTTGAAAACCATTAACTCATTTACTCCCAATAACGTATAAATACGTTTTTTTTTTTTTTTTTTTTTTTAAATGTTCTAAGTGTCCCAAAGACGTTTTTTTTTTTTTTTTTTTTTTTTTTTTTTTATGCTAGAGCGTACAGAAGGCTTTGATGCAGCCTCTCAACTGCAAAGAACGGTTGCAGAAATGGTAGTTATTACACAAACGGCCAGCAGGTGGCAGCAGAGCAAAGGAGATCAACCAGGGCCATCTAGGAAAAAAAAAAGCTAAATTACATAGATTTGTGAAAACTGATGAAACTTAGCTGTCTTCTAATGCTAATTGCTGCAAAACGGAAACAGATAGAAACATACTTTTTTGTCCTGATGAAAGAAGAGACTTTAATCTTTTGATAGGTTCCATGCTTTTATAGCAATAGAACACAATATTGTGTGGGCCTTGCAAAATCAGTCAAAATCCAGTAAAACAGCCGGGAATGAACGGGATTGCGAAATGTGAAAATGGCTGGGAGTGAATGAGTTAATAATGGAATCTAATAGATGTGGCGAACGCACACTTTGGAGAAAACAACTTTGACTACTAATTTGGTTTGGCTTAGGCTTGAAACATGTTTTTTTAAACAGCCTCACGGTGAATAATGCATCATAAATTATAAGGCATGAATTATGAGTTTGTCACCTCAGCTGACTTGCTTTGTTCTAGCCACGCACATAGTCTGAGCATTGGGGAGTTATTTTTATTTATTTATTTTTTTCGAGAGGTTGTTTGATGGAGTCACAAAGGTTGTTTTTTTTTTTAATTTATTCTGCTTTCAGACACTTCGAGGCACCAGAGACGAATGCTTGCGTACTCTGTACCTGACATGCCGCTGCAAGCATTACGATCATTCTAGCTGCTTTTTAATCGGACGCACACACGCATAAACACACAGTTTTCAGCAGCTGTAACAGGCACCGCTGCTGGCAGAGCGTAGCTACAGCTTTGCTCTAAAGTAAAAACAGGTCAGTTGGGGAAGCTTTGCCCTGGCCTGCCGAAGCCAAATGACCGTTTGGCAAGCATAGATCTGTACATATACTTAAACCACACATGGGTAATTGCACTCAGACTCCCTATCCGGTGATGATGCTGCTGCTCACTCCAATCTGCTTATCTGATTTGAGATTTGTCTCTTAGTTGGCAAATCTAGCAATTATTCCATTGGATATTTTGCAGGCTTTATCGTCAATGATCAAAAGAATGAAGGTGTATGGTTGCCATAATGGAGCGTACCGCATCACAGGCATCTGCATAAATGTTTTGACTTGGAGACGAAAGGAAATGAAAGCACGTAGAAAAGAAAAGGGCCACTGTTAAAATATTACAATGAATCGTGCTATGCACAGATTGAACTTGTGCTGCTCCTCTTATAGTTAATTAGCTTTTTCCATGCAGGCCATAAAGACGTGTTTGTAACTCCCAAATTTGGGGTGTATAACTCAAGCGGACAGGCAAACAAAAGCAAGCATGAAGTTGATGAAGCACACCGTGCTTGTTTCACAGTCTGCTGCGGTGCGGTTTTGTTCCTGAACATGCAGTGGCGAGCGTTGTCGGATTAGAATTCAACTGCAGCATTATGATCACCGAGTCTCGGTGGTCTAGGTCAGTGGTCCCTTTTTGTGCCATGGACCGGTTAGTACAAGTACATGCAGCGCTTTTCGCACAAAACCCTTCAGGAATAATGAAAGTCTTAAAATGTAGATATTGTTTAAAAATGTGTGTTTTAATAAATTTACAAAAACTATAAAATCGGTTATTTTATGTGCTCGCTCAATTTTGTGGCATGGCTCCCGCCATTAACTCATTCACTCCCAGCCATTTTCACTGAAGCAATCCCGTTCGCTCCCGACTGTTTTATTGGATTTTGACTGATTTTGCAAGGCGCATAGAATATTATGTTCAATTGCTATAAAAGCATGGGACCAAAAGAAAGATTAAAGTATGTTTCTATCTGTTTCCGTTTTGCAGCAATTAGCATTGGAAGAGAGCTAAGTTTCATCAGTTTTCACAAAATCTATTCAAAATTGTAAGTAATTTTTTTTCTAAATGGCCCTGGTTGATCCCCTTTGCTCTGCTGCCACCTGCTGGCCGTTTGTGTAATAACTACCATTTCTGCAACCGTTCTTTGCAGTTGAGAGGCTGCATCAAAGCCTTCTGTATGCTCTCAAATGGCATTTTTAAGTGCAACTAAACTGGTTGTACCATGCTAAATTGTTTGCTCTCTTCCCATGTGGGCATAATTCATATTGTGCCATTCGTGCAGAACACGCATGCACTTGAGAATATGGAAATTAAATGTAACAGATGTGAATACGACCCAGACTACATGCACAAAGAAGTTCCGTGTGTTTATATGCACGAGTCGCCTGTAGGATCCCTTCATCGAATGATTTCTCAAAAGTATCTTGTGACGGTACGGGGATTGATGTCAGAGAAGCTAAGAAATGACGGGGACGGATGAGGGTGGAGAACGGACTGGCGAGCAGTGCGTTTTCTCTGCGTCTTCATTCCGAGCTGCGCGTTGTGCGTCTGCATTTGTATCCATCGCGGTTGCCTTTATGCTGTGCAGCATGTGCGCGAGTAATGACCTAATGGAGGAGGGGGGAACATATGCTGCCGCGATCGTTCTTCACCGAGCGTCGCCCCGGCCTACTCGATGATGGATTGAATGGGAGGGCTCATTAACAGATAGCAGCTTCTTTAATAAATGCAGTCGTTAGCTTTATTGTGGGCAAGATCTTCTGCATTTCGCAGGCTAATCAAGCATGTGCATCCGTTTGCTTATTCTGGCATCAATCCCCGCAGATTTCAACGCTTCCGCAATTTATTGTTTGGCTATTTTTATGGTTTTATGCCTCGCGGGCAAAGACCAGCATGGTGGTAGGATTTATATTTTCAAGTCTTCTGGACAGTATTACATTGGAGATTTTATACTTCTCTTTTTGCAGCAATGAATGTTGTGAAACAGTAATCGCTGTTGCTGTATTTAACTCTTTCACTTCTAGCCATTTTCACATTTCGCAATCCCGTTCAGTCCCGGCTGTTTTTCCTGGATTTTTGACTGATTTTGCAAGGCTCACAGAATATTGTGTTCTATTGCTATAAAATCACCGATCAAAAGAAAGATAAAAGTCTCTTCTTTCATCAGGAAAAAAATGTATGTTTCTATCTGTTTCCGTTTTGCAGCAATTAGCATTTGAAGAGAGCTAAGTTTCATCAGTTTTCACAAATCTATTCAAAATTGTAAGTAATTCAGCTTTTTTTCTACATGTCCCTGGTTGATCTCCTTTGCTCTACTGCCACCTGCTGGCCGTTTGTGTAATAACTACCATTTCTGCATCCGTTCTTTGCAGTTGAGAGGCTGCATCAAAGCCTTCTGTATGCTGTAGCATAAAAAAACAAAAAACAAAAAAAACGTATAAATACGTCTTTGGGACACTTACATTAAAAAAAACGTATTTACACGTTATTGGGAGCAAATGAGTTAATTGCTCCCAATAATGTGTAAATACATTTTTCTCTAACTAATTAATTATTTTCATAGTCTGTTAAATTGCTTTATGTCAGTTTTTAGCTTTGCCTCCCTTCTCAGGAATGTGATCTGTGAAGCCACATGAGGCTAATTTTTTTTGTCGTTTCCCTCACTGAAAGGTTCTGCAGCACATCCTGAATCCAGCCTTCCTATACAGCTTTGAGAAGGGGGAAGGAGAGCAGCTGCTCGGCCCGCCGAATCCCGAAGGCGACAACCCAGAAAGCATCACCAGTGTCTTCATCACAAAGGTACGTGTGCACTGAGGCGCCCCCATGCATTGATTTTCTTCACCTGAACAGTTTTTCTTCTTTTTTTTTTCTTTTCTTTTTCTTTCCCCTCACGCACTCAGCACGCTTACGCCTCCAACCCTTCCACCCATTGCTCATTATTTAATAGCTTTGTCTCTGATTTGATTACGTGGATACATTTCCTCACATAACACCCATCCATGCTACCTCAGCATCAACTCCACCGCATATTCCTGTCACTCGTTTCACGATCCTACCCTTTTTAGCCTTTTCCATCTGTCTTTGATTGTCTTCGCTTCCTCCAGTGATCCCACCGGTCCTGTTTCATTTATCAGACCATACTATAATTCCTGGTGTAAATGTCACGATGTGGCCATGTTAAAGGTCAGGGTGGTTTTTTTTTGTGCAGAGGTACATTCCATCACTTACTAGCAGCTGCCCTATTTTGTCTTCTCATGGTTTTCTTTGGAGGTTTAAAACTAATTTCCCCTGACAGGCCTTTGGACTCGGATGCTGATGAATTCAATTAACGCTTTGACTGCCAAAAACGTTTAATAACGATTAGTAAAATCACGCTGTATGCTGCCATAAACGTGAAATGACGTCATATACGTTTTTTTTGTTTTTTTTTTCTTTTCTTTTCTTAAATGGATGGAGCAACGTCTAAATGCAGCGCTGCCTGGTCAATGGGTTGTGGAATCAAAAACACCACCTAACTATGGCCAGCAGATGTCGGCATTGTGTCTCTTTTCAATGGGCTGTTGGTGTATGGAATTACAATGAAATGTGACAATCTGATGAATGCTCGTAATCAGCGAAATGGCACTGTGGGGGTTGTTTTTTTGTTTTGTTTTGTTTTTTCCTAACGTGTGGCAGTAAAAGAGTTAAAGATAATTAATATTTTGTATGAAAGGCGATTTACATTTATTCCGATGAAAGGTGGCAACTGTACTAAAGAATTCCATTTCTCTTTAAGGTTCTGGATCCAGAGAAGCAGGCTGACCTGCTGGACTCGCTACGAATATGCTTGCTGCAGTTCTCCACTCTGTTGGTGGAGCACGCACCCCACCACATTCACGACAACAACAAGTCCCGCAACAGCAAGCTGCGGCGCCTCATGACCTTCGCCTGGCCATGCCTGTTGCCCAAAGCCTGCGTGGACCCTGCCTGTAAATACAGCGGGCACCTGCTCTTGGCGCACATAATTGCAAAGTTCGCCATTCACAAGAAGATTGTTCTCCAGGTAAGGAACAGGGGTATGATAGCCTATTAGGGTCACGTGTATTTATTTTATTATTTTTTTTTGAAAGTGAGGGCAATATTTCGAGAAGAAAAACTTTATAAAGTGGCAGATTTGCAAGAAAATTTTTTAGGAGAAATACACTTGGCGTACTACTTGGATGTTTGTGCCAATATTTGGATTTTCAAATAAGGAGATAGTAATTGCTTTAGCAGAAATTAACCTATGAGCATTCACGCCTTGGAACGTTGGATACGGCCAGCAACTGACGCCTCGCTTTGCGAAGGTCACAACCTGAGGATCATGCATTTAAGTTCATTTGTTAAAATGTCTGTTTGCTTGTACATTTATGTATCCATAATTATTATTTGCACATTTTTTTTTGTACAAGTAGCCTAATTGATGTGTCGAATCTGCCGCTCCCCATAATTCACTTGCATTTACTGTACCTAAATGTATGCTAGCTTGTGATTGGTTAGTGTTAGTCAGCTGATAGGTGATCAGGAAGTGTTGTCACTCTCGCTGCCTTGTAGGACGAGTAAAGTTCAAATAGAGATTGAATCTGTCTCCATCCTGCCTTTTCACTTTAGAAACAGTGTCTCATTATACACCGTCGTAGAGAAATGAAGTGCACAGTTGAAGGTTTTCTTTTTTTTTCATCTTAATAATTTGAAACACTATAGTAACACTATATAATTGTAGATTAGCCTTTTTCCCCCAAAAAAATGTGCGTTTTGTCCACAACAGGACTGTGACTATGTGGTTTCAAATTCCAAGTCCTTACAGATGAGTTGTTGCAGGGCGCCGAATGGGATAGGCCAACTGTTTAAACATTTAGTTTTTTTCGTTGTATTACTGCATTAGTTTGAATGATTTATGCTCGACTCCCCGAGCATTACTGCAGCGCAGTGTGAACTTGTAAGAAAAATCAAGGCTGACAGTATATTCGCCGAATGCAAATATGCTGCTTGTTTTAGGTATTCCACAGCCTTTTAAAGGCCCACACCATGGAGGCCCGTGCCATCGTCCGCCAAGCAATGGCCATCCTCACTCCAGCTGTACCAGCCCGCATGGAGGATGGCCACCAAATGCTGACCCACTGGACACGCAAGATCATCGTGGAGGAGGGCCACACGGTACCGCAGCTGGTCCACATACTGCACCTAATAGTGCAGCACTTCCGGGTGAGTAGACGCAAAAGGAACGTAATGGCTGTAATTGGAGTAGGTCACCCATGCACTTCCACCTGTCAGCTCCAAACCAGCCCACGTATTGATGCTCGGTGTGTTCATCCATATTGGCTGTCGAGCAACAGATTAGTTTTCATGTAATGTATTATAATCACGATGGATGTGTCACTGTAATTAACCATCTGTGTGCATGCCATTTTAGGCCACACATTTGAAAACCATTTTAGAGACAACAAAACTCTTCCATCCATTCCTGTCGTAGAAAAGATGGTAGGGCAGCTGTCACTTGTGTTTTTAAGAATTCATTACTTCACATGGTGGAATTTTTTTTTTTTTTTTAACTCATTCACTGCCTTTGACAAGTATACTTGTCAGTTGTATTTTTTTAGAGCGGAGAGAAATGGGGGGCTAATCTGACTATGCTCCACTGTAAATATCAAAGGAAGCAACTTTACTGATGCCCAACCACCGGTAGATGACATCATTGCCCCATTTTATACGAAATAAACACAGTTTCAGTCCATGGGAGAAATGGCTGTATTTTGGCAAAGCTACATTTTTCTACTGTCAATTATAAAAGAACGGGACGGGACAACATGTAGGGAGTCGATTCTGTTATTTGGTAGATTTGGTTTATATAATTATTGAACGTAATCTCACATGGGTATTAAAAATGTTGAAATTTTCTCAAATGGCTGGCAGTGAATGTAAGTTAGCTTGCCAAACAGTAATTTAAATTTGTAATATTGAGTTATTTTCCTCATTATAATTCCCTCAAGGGGGACGTTCAATTCACGCTCAACTTTATACTTGTGTTGCACGCTACGCAGAGAAAATAGTTGACACGCATTCATGGAGTTATTGAGCTGGAGGAGTGAGATCAGTGCCTTGCTCAAAGGCGCTTTGACAGTAGTCAGGAAGCAGACTAGAATATCTCCGACTACCGTACAAATGATAGGAAAGGTGTTAAAAACTTAAACAACTACATTATCTGAAGCACTACTGGAAGAATGAACGCCATTTTCGGTGGCTGTTTGTCAGCGTATAAATCACATCATTATCTTACTTTTTAAACGAACTCTGACCTCACACCCTATTGATTATTGCCAGTGGTACTGTCATGTACCTGCAATCTCCTTAAAGCAGATACATTCAGAAGAGTGACCCATGAAATAACACCAGCAAAGGATCATTGACCCGTGCGTTAGCACTCCTCTTAAAACTTGATCGACACTCGACGCCTCCTCATTTGATGTTCCAGGCTTCACCAATTCAGGGACAGCACAGAATTGACTTTTTTTTTTTTTTTTTCTTTTTTTTTTTTTCCCGTATTTCTTCTCTATCTCACTGACAGGTTGCTCTCATCGGGCTGGATGACTAATCTAATGTAATCACATCAGCATAATTGCACTGGGGGAGATAATGACAGGCAGATGAGAGACTTTTTAGTATGTGTGCCTGCGTATGTGCACATGTGATGGACGGGGCTTAGCCTCTCTGTCATTAAGGGGCGTTGAAGTCCTGCTCCATCGACTATAATTACCCTCAAAGTGAGAAGCTTGAATATTCTTTGTCGCAAGCAGCAGCCCCCTGATAGACATCTCATCTCTCGCTCTTTTGTCTGCACGCTCGAGTCCCAGTTTGCCTCGCGAGAGAGCGAAGTGAACCTCCAGTGTGATGCTTTAGTGCTCCGCGTCACATCCTTGAAACTAAGTGGATGCGACTTCTGACTCGGTCCCACAGTGATTGTGCAACCCGTTTAACTCGGTGTCTGCTATACTGCCAAAATCTGAACCTCGTCTTTTTTTTTTTTTTTTTTTTTTTTTTTTTTTTACTTACACTGCTAACAAATTTACATATGGAGGAACATTTTTAGATTTTCCGAAAAAAAGTTTAATAGAAACAAAGAAAGATTCTAATTGCCGCGATTCAACTTCTGCCGATTTTATACGAGCAAAAAAAAAAGTCTCTCCAATCAACAGAAACTAATTTGGAGATGTGCTGAATGGCAAATCGCACTCATAACATCTGGGAATGCAAAGGGGCGGAACATTTCCATGGGGTTTCATCGGGAATTTTGTCAAGACGGGAAGTTATGGAAATTTATAGTAATGAACTGGTAATTTGGGGGGTAATTTATTTGAAAGATGGCTTATTCAAATACGAAGGAGTGCAAATGTTTTGTCATAAGCAGACATCAAAGCAAGAATAATTAACAAGCCTCACATTTCAGCAGATTTGTCAGTCAATATTTAAATTTAAAGATTGTATTCATCAGTTCTTTCCGTTGAAGAACAAAAACGCAATTGTTGAGTTAAATATTTCTCGTGTCCTCGACCAAACACAATACAAAAAAACAAAACGAAATTGCAGCTCACATCCCCCCCAAAATTAGAACATAATGATAATGATGATAATGTCTCTCAAGTCCAACAGTGTTCTTCATAGTAAATAGACTGCTAGACTGACCTGCCTGCAGTCCAGACCTGTGCAAAGTGTGGGGTACGTTTTGAAGCGCAAAATCAAACGAGATCCAGGATTGTTCAGCAACTCGAGTTGTAAAATTCCACTGACAAACCTTCAGCGTTTAACTGTCCTCGGTTGCCAAAGGCTTATGAAAAGGAAAGATGATTTAACACAGTGGTGAACATGACCTTGGACCAGCTTTTTTGGAACGTAGCAGGCATCAAATTCAAAACAAGTGAATATTTGAAAAGAATAAAATAACATTGATAATGTGCATCTGCATTCAGTTGATTGTATGACATCTGAAAATGTTTTCGCAGGTATACTACCCTGTGCGCCACCACCTGGTGCAGCACATGATCAGTGCAATGCAGCGTCTGGGCTTCACCCCCACTGTGACCATTGAGCATCGGAAACTGGCTGTGGACCTGGCCGAGGTGGTCATCAAGTGGGAGCTGCAAAGGATAAAAGACCAATTGGTGCGTAAACAATGAGTCTGAGAACTCTAAAGAAATTATTAGGACCTGACCGATTAATCGGCCGATTATTGGGATTCAAATATCGGCCAAAAAAAAATCGGCAAATTGGGCCAAATGGCCGATTATTTCCCCATTAAAACGTTATCTAAGAAAACCAAAGTTTCCGACGCTGTGAAAGTGCCCCGAATGCACCATTTTGCTTTTGTAGCATTAGCAACTAGCAAGTGTGTAGCAAATGTTATTCTGGTTATTCTGTTGTCCCCAAGTGTCCTTTAAGCTGTTTAATGACAACACAGTTGAAGTTAACTGTAAAACTAACCACACAACGTAAAGAATTACATCCATTGTATATTTAAGCTAGTCTAGCACGAACAGGAAGTTAGCAAATGCTAACAGGAAGACAGGAAGTTAGCGTTGACTTCCGGAGTGTTTTTCCTTCAAATAACGAATAACAATTCTTGTGGGAACACATACTAACAGATGAGATAAAACTACACAAAGGCACAAATTCTTCCCAATGTGTGAAAAACTAGTTATTTTAACACAATCTTCTTCTGTACTCACATAAAGTGCATACGTCATGGATGCAGGGCACCACACTGCCTCCAAGAGGCCAAAACACACTGGAACAGTCAAGTTATCTTGATTTTTATGGCACTTTTAAACAGCCTTAGCTGTCAGTATTTGTATTATATATATTTTTAATAAATAATCAGCAGATTAATCGCTAATCTGTATTTTTTTCCCTGCCAAATATCGGTATCGGCATCGGCCCCAAAAAGTGCATATCGGTCGGGCCCTAGAAATGATACACTATTTTTTTCCATTCTGTATTTCTATGAACCATAATACGTCTGTCCCCTCCTGTTCGGGTTCTGCCAGCCTGATTCGGAGGCAGAAGTGGGGTCCAGTGGTGAAGGGACGAGTGGCGCTGTGAAAGGAGGACTCTCCGCCGACGGTAGCACCCCTGGACCGGATGCTAAAAGATTCCGTATGGCAGCAGGAACGGCCTCTACTGTGAGCTAATTTACATTCTATTACTTGTCGTCACCACCTCCAAAATTAGCAATCACTTCTAACTGTGCAACGGTTGCCCTTGAGCTGTATTGTTTTAAAATGACTGCAGAACAGTTTGATCAAACAGCATCTCTGTGAGACAACACTTGCCAGGAGGTGACAGCATCATTTCTGTCATCTTTCATTTGTTTTCTCTCCTTTTGATTTTTTTGCAATCTCAAACGCAGCAGTTTTTATTATTCTGAAGTGTCAAAACTAACTAGCTGTCATTAGAAGTTCCAAGGGCAATTTCTGTCACATAAACAAAATAATTTTGAAAATCGCAGAACAATCATGTGCTATAGTAATAAACTTTTTTTTTTGGAAATAAATTACGGCCCTCCATTTTGTGGCCTATCACAGTTGAATTGGGGCGAGAGCCGTGATGAACCGTTGACTGGTTGCCAACCAGTTGTGGGGCACAAATAAAAAACACAAACAACCGTTTGCACTCATATTCACACCTAAGGACAATTTAGATTTCTGGAGTAGAAATAGTCTTTTATTTCAAGATTTGCTTTGTTCACAATTTCCCCTCTTCCCAGTCTTCATGTGTGAAAAGACAACTGCTATTGTTGTTTGTTTTTAGGTGTTTGGTCGCACTCAGTCCATGCCAGGCACTGAGACGATGCTCACTAAACCTGTTGACAAACAACATACGGACACGGTGGTCAATTTCCTCATCCGGATTGCATGCCAGGTAACACTTCCAATACATAACCGACTGGTAATAGAGATGCTTGTTTTCTTGTAAATTATTTTAAATTGTCTTGTATTTTCTCCCTGGTTTCCATTTATTGTATGTCTCTAACCAATGCACTGTATTGTACTTCATACATTCTAAAGAGAGACAGACTTTCAATTCTTTGTTGCTTAACTCATTTACTCCCAACGACGTATAAATACGTTCTATTTTAAATGTTTAAAGTGTCCCAAAGACATGTTTAGACGTTTTTTGTTTTGTTATGTTTTTATGCTAGAGCATACAGAAGGCTTTGATGCAGCCTATATAATATAATGGTTATTACAATGGTTATGCCACTTGCGGGCAGCAGAGTATAAGAGATCAACCAGGGCCATGTTAAAAAAAAAAAAAAAAGCTCAATACAATTTTAAATAGATTTGTGAATGATGATGAAACTTAGCTATATTCTGATGCTAATTGTTGCAAAACGCAAACAGATAGGAATATACTTTTAATAATCTTTCTTTTGGTAGGTTCCATGTTTTGAAAGCAATAGAACACAACATTCTGCGGGCCTTGCAAAATCAGTCAAAATCCAGTAAAACAGCCGGGAGTGAAGGGGATTGCTTCTGTGAAAATGGCTGCTGGGAGTGAATGAGTTAATAACAGGAGCATTGTGATATTATATCAAACCCAGCAGGGAAAAAAAAAAAGGAGTATACAAGATTCTATAGTTGGCACGGTTTCATTGTCAGCAGTCGGCCTTGAACCAGCATGCTGGTTGAATGATAGTTTTCATAGCGAGGTAGTGACTATGCCACCGTCACACTCCTTGCCACATGAATGAAATGCTGACTAATAGCGGCGTTCTCCTTGACCTATGCGATTTCTCTCCTCCCCGGGAAGCCACAGTGATATTGGAAGATGAAGACTCTTTGTCAATGACGATGATTAAGTGTCCCGACCCTCCTCCCGCATAGGTGAATGACAGCACCAACGTGGCTGGATCTCCGGGGGAGCTGCTCTCTCGCCGCTGCGTTAGCCTGATGAAGACGGCCCTCAGACCTGATATGTGGCCTCGCACCGAGCTCAAGCTGCAGTGGTTTGACAGGCTGCTCATGACTGTGGTGAGAACGCTTATGCACGCTTTTGCTTTTTTTTTTTTTTTTTTTTTTAAAGTATGAGTTCATGAAGTTTAATTAGTTGAGTTCACTAAACTTAAAATATTAACTTGGATTAACTTAATTTGTGTGTTACCACTTAAATCAATTCAATTAAGTTGGTCAACAATTGTTTTTTAGACTTAAGTTTAGCGTGTATTAAAACTTGCTGAGGTATCTGCATTTCCTAAGTGCAATGTTTGGGTCTTGGGGGTCAAGGCCCAAAATGGTCTCAGCAAACTTTAATTTTATTGGGTTGTGAGATGTCAGAGTGAAAGGCTTTAAACTATTTTATTGATTAGTATATGCACATTTGTTATTGTTGTAGAAAATGAATGACACGTGCTCTTTATCATTAGTTTAACTATATTACTGTCTGCCTCACCGACTTGCATGCAGTCAATATTTTGAGTAAGGTCAAAATTCTGCTTTCAGAAACACTTGGGAAAGACCATTTGCATGCATGAACAGACTGTTTTATTCTCGTACACATAACCCGATCTAAACTAATTGTGATTATCTGATAGTGTATGTTTGTATGCACGCTGACTGTGAGGGTTACAGACACTTTCGTCATCATTTTACAGCACGTTAACTGTCACAGTAGCAATAATTGCACATAAACACAGGGGCAGCATGTATTAACCTGTCGCAACCTCGATCCCGGGATCATGACAGCAGTGCATGGCACGGTGCGCTCTCTGGCTGTTCACGGAGAGAGAGAGAGATTGATTTCTCAATGTTGGTTTAGGACACAGGACGTAACCCGGGCTGATCGGCAATGGCGGGGAGGCATTTTACGATTATTTTTACTGTATGGAAAATATATTTTTTTTAAAAAAACGATAGCACCAATAATTTGTACTTTATGAATTGATGACGTCGTCGTCGTCCTCTCTGCCCTGTACAGCTTAATGGCGCTATAAACGCTTCCTCTCGGTCCAACCTCGCTTTCTGATAATGACATCTTTGTCGCAACTGTTACTATAACGACCATGTTCTTGGCGCAAATCCATTGCCATGTGTGGTAAATCAGGTGCAAATTTGCTCCACGCTGTCAGTTTTGTGGGCGTGTTTGCGCCGGTATATGATTAGAGCAATATCCTTAGTGAATAAGTGGGTAACTGGGCGCAGACTGCGGGTGCAGTTGTGGTGCAATTCGCATTCTTAGTGAATATAGCCCTCAGTGTGCACTACATAATAATATAGCACAACCAACAAAGTATTTAGACGGCAGTATCCCCACTGTTGCTTCCTCCCGAAGGACCGCAAAAGTTTCCTTGTCACAGCTTACGCAAACGCCCGAGTCCTTTGTGCGTTATCAGTTTTACATGAAGTGAGGCGCCAACTGCCATAATGACAAAATAATGACAGCGGCGCGATAACCAGAGTCTATCCGGGTTGGCCTGCGACTTGTTTTTCAACTCCCCAACCCTCTTCATCTTAAACTCTCCGTCCTTGCCCTGCTGTATCGCTGGCCCATGCGCCTCTGCATCTTCCCTCAGCCTTTTGTTGCCGGTCCCTCGCCACAACCTTCTCCTGTCATCATCTCAGCCTCTGTTTTCACTTTGTCTCCCTTATCTGTCGCCCGCTCGCCTCCGTCTTTGCTCATCTCGCCGGTCTGATTCGCAGCCGCAGACAAGACAAGGTTATCACCGTTACCCCCAGTGTTATCCCATATTTTCTTTGTACTCCTGCGGGGATCATTGCATCAGCTGCACCTCTCTTTGCTTGTGGATGTTCTATACCTGCCAGCCACCCGCTCCAGGTTTTTTTTGCGGATGGTGTGACAAACAAAGGTCTATGTAGGTCTTATTCAGTCAGTACAGGTTTTCGTCTCTCGGGGAGTGTGCTCTACATGTCCGTCAGGTTAATGAGCAATGCCCGACATCAGATTATCTTTTATTATCTCATTGTGTTGTCATGTCAGTGATGGTGGAACAGGAAGGTGGTAACATGAGAGGGCGGCGGGAAGAGACAAGTACACAATTACAAGCGCGCATGTTCCCCGTGTGCATGTCTAAAGATTCTGTTTTTAGTCATACGGCACAAGATCAATACAGCCCTAATATCTACCCGAAGCCTTGTCACTGGGGTCACCTTGTTCATTAGTCAAGATTAGCGCCATGGATCTGTCTCCGATTATCCTCTTGGCCTTGTCATCTTTGTGCACCTTGATTACAATTTAGACCAAATTAGGCCCGTATGCGTGGCATCGATCTTTGGTTTAGTACGAATCACAGCGGCTTGTTTCTTTTTCTGTGAGTGATACCTCTGCGCGCACAGTATTGATTTTGTATTTAAGAGGAGAATTAGTGATACTGATGGACAAAAGTACTTGGACACCTGGTCTTGAAGTGGAAACAATCAGGCAGCCTTTTTTGCAGTCTTCTGGAAATATTTTCTGCGATATTCATCATGGATTTATAACTATAGGATGTGATCAGTCTCAGAAAAGCTTTTAAAACACCAATTTTTTAAAAAGTCTTGTCCTGACGTTTTAGTCCGTTTATTATTGTTCTGAACTTTCACACTGTCCTTTCAGGAGCAGCCAGCCCAGGCTAACATCTCCAACATCTGCACCGGATTGGAGATTCTCTGTTTCCTGCTGACTGTGCTACAATCACCCGCCATCCTGACCCACTTTAAACCCCTCCAGAGAGGCATTGCTGCCTGTATGACCTGCGGCAACACCAAAGTCCTGCGTGCCGTTCACTCGCTCCTCTCTCGCCTCATGAGCATCTTTCCCACTGAACCCAGTAAGCCACCAACACTTAGATTTCTGAATTCTAACCGAGCAAAAGCGCGGCTTTGGATTTAACGCTGGGAGTGAAACATTGCGCCTTCTCTCATTCCAGGCACATCCAACGTGGCATCAAAGTATGAGGAGCTGGAGTGTTTGTATGCAGCCGTCGGCAAGGTCATCTATGAGGGACTTACTAACTATGAAAAAGCCACAAGCAACACCAACCCCACGCAGCTCTTCGGTGAGACAGACTCTCACTATCTTCTCTTGTGTATACTTGCACACATTTTTGTTATTATTTTTCACCTGCAAAATGGAGCCAGTTAAAGCAATCAAACCGATTGCTAGATGATTGGCAAATGTCTCGAGACTTTAAATTAATGGTCAACTAAAATTGCATTTTTCGTCGACTAAAATTGCTCTTTATTTACGTCGACGAAAATTGGATTAAAACGAAAATACGATCAACTGAATGAATGAATTTTTTTATTTATTTATTTTTTAAATTCGGTTCATTGGCAAATTAAAAAAAAAAAAATCAACATGGTCAAAAATACTTAAATAATCAACCGAAAGGGTTCAAGAAATAATTCAATAATTGACATGACTAAATCATGGCGAAAAGATTTAATTAATTTTAGTCAAAAGACTATAATAACTAAAGCTAAATTAAAATTTCTTGTCAAAATTAACATTGCTTGGCGGTACTGAACCCCACTGGCTTCCTATCCGGATTCACCGAACCCTTATTTATTGAAAAATAAAATAAAGATAGCTATAGGGTTGACTGTTGGTGAATAAAATGAAGATCGCGCCACCTTCTCCACCATCTCCATGCAGGTTCAAGACGTTTAGGTTTAGAACCACTTCTTTAAATGAAGCCCAAAATCCAGCGTTTTGGGAAAGGTTGTACCCTGAAACATTGCTGTGCTATCATTCCTCCCTATGTGAACGTTCTTTTTCGCCACACAGATGTCAGAGAAATTATGGGAAAGTTCAAATCAAAGCATATTTAATCAATAGCACTTAGATTCTCATTTTATTTCTCCTAGCTTTCTGAATGCTGAGGCCAAAAAAGCTATGAGCTATGTGTCACATTTCCCCGAACTAGCAGTTGTGGTCAATAAAAAGCCTTTGGTTTCTTTATGTCACAGAGGTAGTGTAGTAATGCATCCATTTGGCCAGGAAGGCTGACATTCCAACATTTGCTCCAGGGAGCAGTCGCAATGAAGGGAGAGGAGAGTTGGGGACGTGGGCGGGTGGCGCTTGCTCATATATTCACTCCCACCCTTCCTGTGTCACACCATGAAAGTTTTTTTTTTTTAAACAACTTTCATATCACATGAAAGTTGTTTTGTTGCAATAAAATCAAGCTGAGTGTAAAAATGAACATGTGCTTACGTAGTGTAGGAGTGCGCTTGTCCTTTGTATTGGAATTCACACTGCTTGGCTCATTGTTTGTCTTCCAGGAACGCTGATGATTCTCAAATCAGCCTGCAGTTACAATGCAAGTTACATCGATCGGCTCATCTCGGTGTTTATGCGCTCACTGCAGAAGATGGTGCGCGAACACCTGAGCCCTCAGCAGGCCAACCCAACGGTTACCGAGACCAGCACTGGTAAATCATTTGACAGGAACTGGTCATAAAAGCCCACATTTATTTAAGTACATAAAGGAATTACGCGAGTACAGGGTTTCCGCGGGTCATTAAGTCATTTTGATCAAATTAAAGCCTTAAATGGCATTAAAACGCATTAAATCCGATTGAATAAAATAGAAATTAAATAGAAATGATATATACAATACAATTTCTCTGAGTTTGTTAAGAAACATGTACTGTTCCCAACATCCAACATGAAACACTAATGCCACCTAGTAGCAGAAAAAATGACCTCAACACAAATCTATGACTCAATGTTTCAACACTCCTTTTACCTGTTTACTAGATCTTTTTAACTTCAGATAACTTTATGAATTACTTTTAATTACTGAATCAATGAACTGAAAAATACATCCACATTTGTATGTGGTAACCATATTTGTCCACAAAATTGGAAACAATATTTTATCATACATTTAGAACAAATATAGCATGTGATTAATCTCAAGTTAACGATGGAAATCATGCGATTGATTACAGATAAAAACAGCCAGCCCTAATGCATTATATATACGGTATATGCATGTATGTATGTATTTGTGTGTGCACATGCACATCTGTGTATATGCATTACGACATGGGCATTAAATTACTTTTAAGTTACAAAAAAAGTGCACGCAAATGCCGCTTGATGTTGTGTTTGAATTAATCTGTTTAATCAGCATTTAACTCATTCACTGCCAATGACAACTATAGACGTCAAAAATCCAGGAAAACAGCCAGTGTTAATTTTGAAAATAAATAAATAAATAAAATACAATTAAATTAAAATTTTAATTTAAAAATAAATAAATTTCAATTTAGTTTTAGTTATAGTCTTCTGACTAAATATAATTAAAGCCTTAGTCATAAATTAGTCACCTGATTGTATTTGAGTTTTAATCCAACTTTAGTCGACAAAAATAAGGAGCAATTTTAGTCGACTAAATTGACTTCTGGAGGTCGAGACCTAGTTTGTGGTCTCCGTAAGACTAAGACCGATCACTCTGCACGATGGTAGCACTTAGCAATGAAATTGTCATTGTTCTTATTAATAACAATGGGGATTAATAACTATGAATGAAAACAATGAATAACTAAAACTAAATTCAAATTTCTTGTCAAAATTTGCACTGGCTGTTTGCTTGGATTTTTGACGTCGATAGTCGTCATTGGCAGTGAATGAGTTAATGACTATATCGATAAACGCACATTGATTCTCAGTTAAAGACCACTATAAGACAATACCAATACTAGGGAAGCCTCTAAAGACCCTCATGTCTCACTGTTCTAAATTAAGCTTTATTTGATGTAAACATAGCCTCTAAAGCCTTTCCTCAGACTTTCCTATGGCCGTTAACGCTCCTGTTCTGACAGTGACGAGTGAGCTGGTCATGCTGAGCCTCGACCTGGTGAAGACGCGACTCTCCGTCATGAGCATGGAGATGAGGAAGAATTTCATTCAGGTCATTCTCACCTCGCTGATCGAGAAGTCGCCAGACCCCAAAATTCTCCGCGCTGTCGTCAAGATCGTGGAGGAGTGGGTGAAAAATAATTCGCCGATGGCAGCCAATCAGGTGTGTAAAATGACGTAATGCAGTCTGAATGTACAAATAATAAAAAAAGACTTCAGGACACTCTTCCTCCCGCTTCTAGATGCCCAATATTCGTGAGAAGTCCATCTTGTTGGTAAAGATGATGACCTACATCGAGAAGCGTTTCCCCGATGAACTCGAGTTAAACGGCCAGTTTCTGGACCTCGTTAATTACGTCTACAGGTAATTACCGCGATTCATCATATAGCCAAGTGGCCGTGCCGCGGCTGCTCAGCTGCCCTTGCATCCATCGCAGCATAAAGGATGAAGGTCGGGCATGGTTATGCCGGAAGGACACGACTCGAGATGTGGCGAGGAGAAGGTGGTGGGACTTAAATAAATGCACGAGTTGGATGGGCGGAATGGGTAAACACATAATTTCACGTCTAATTAAAGTTAGAATCATTGATGCAGATGTCTGCGGAAGCGCCTCTGGGTGGTGATGTAGGCGCTTGTGATAAAGATATTTCACAGTCTTTTTACAGAGCAGTATTACTGTCACAGCTCACCATCTTATGGCAAGGCACCTTAGCAGTTGGGAGGTTAGAGACTGTCCTGTTGGCTGCAATACATCAAGAGTGTCTTTTGGCCCTGACTTCCACTCATTACGCTTTTTAATCAGCCAAATGCATCCTGTATCCCTCCACGCCATCTGCTCTTTTCGTCGAGAGGTTTAAAATGTGTAGTAAAGCCGTGATTGACAGCGAGTAATGATATTGGAATAATAAAGCAGCTGTGCCCGAACAATGTATGATCAAGAGAGTGGTGCCAATAGAAGCCATGTCCAGCTGTTGTAGCCTTGCCTTTTTTTTTGTTCCTTTTATATTGCATTCTTTCTCTCTCTCTTTGTTATGTGAATCATACACAAGAGAGCCAGCCAGTGCAGCAAAATGATGTCTGAATTTTGACATTTTCAAAGTCAGTGTTTATGCAACTTATTCATGACTAACCAGACACTCTCGGGCAGTCTTGTATTTATTTTTTTATGAGACCGCGTGGATACCTCCCTCGTACATTTTACCTCAGCAGCCATGATTTTCTATACATCTTTTCGGCAATGCAATTTTGGAGCGTCTGAATGAACTGAAGTGTTCGTTCAGTTTATTCAGAAGCTCCAAAATTGCATTTGGAGCCAGTCACCCAAAAAAAAAAAGATCACCAGTGACGAAACTCCTTTCAATTCTGCATTTCCTCTAGTCTAGTTTAATTTCAGAGCACTGTGACAATTGCAGTGAGCAGTTTGTCAGTGCTCTCTCCCAAGTTTAAAGGCCCAGTATGCTGGTTTCACTCAGGAAAATGCACTTTTTAAATACAGGATAAAATCACCCCCACATGTTAAGAAAAGCCCAGATCTGCAAATTGAGAAGTAGTTTGTTTGTTTAAATCCTGTATTTAAAAAGTGCATTTTCCTGAGTGAAACCGGCAGACTGCGCCTTTTAAACATATATGGACCAAAACTGCCAAAATAAATGAATAAAGAAAAGTGGAAAATAAAAACTGATATAAAAATGTAATTCAAAAACTAAGTACCGGTACAAAAAAATATAAATGGAAATCAAAACAATAACAAAATAAATAAATACTAGTAAAATTAATACAAATAAAACAAAACAAAATTCTAAAAATATAAGTTAATATTAAAAACAAATGTGGAAATAAATATATAAATAGGTTTGAATACAAATAAATAAAAACATTCTGCTCTCATATTAATGTTATGTTGCAGACAATGTAAGCATGAAATGCACAAGGAAATGTTATTGAAATGAGGGGCCTGCTTCGATCTTTGGTCGATCTTCAGCCTTGCTAAATTGACATCAAATAATTTAAACGTGACGGTCTCCTTCATCCATCTCTTCATCCAGGGACGAAACTCTGTCAGGAAGTGACATCACGTCCAAGTTGGAGCCAGCATTTCTCTCCGGACTTCGCTGCACTCAGCCGCTGATCCGTGCAAAGTTCTTTGAGGTGTTTGATGCCTCCATGAAGCGGCGAGTCTACGAGAGGCTCCTCTACATTTGTTGTTCTCAGAACTGGGAGGCCATGGGGAGCCACTTCTGGATCAAGCAGTGTATCGAGGTAAGCAATGTTTCTGCCATTATGCCGAGCCAGCGATTAACACATTCACTGCCAGCCCAGAAAAAAAAATAAAAAAATAATTTGACGTCTTTTTCCGTCAATGGCAGTGAATGAGTTAAAAGGTGTTATGGACTCGAGCCACAAGTCGTCTTTGACTGCTTTAGTGCCAAGTACTCTCACGGTTCCTAACGTCGCCTACTCCTCTGTTGTATCTGCTTATTAGCTGCTGCTGGCGGTGTGCGAGCGCAACACCATCATCGGCACCAGCTGCCAGGGATCAATGCTTCCGTCTATCACAAACGTCATCAACCTGGCCGACAGCCACGACCGCGCCGCCTTCGCCATGGCAACGCATGTCAAGCAGGAGCCGCGCGAGAGGGAGACGAGCGAGACCAAGGAGGAGGTGCGGGCACCGCCACTCACACATATGCGTCAAAGATGCGCCGTCTCACATCAATTAGCACGTTAGGCGTGTGCAACATACTCTTCGTCGCTGTTGCTCACACTTCCACATCACATCTTCGCTCTCATCCATTAGTGTGAAGTGAATGACTTTTCCATTTCCTCTTTGGTAGGATGTAGAGATTGATATAGAATTAGCGCCAGGTGACCAAACCGCTCTTCCCAAGACGAAAGACCAGGCTGAGAGAGATGCTGGCAACCAACTGCACATGCTTACAAATCGCCATGACAAGTTCCTCGACTCTCTGCGGGAAGTCAAGGTAACGACCCCCCCTTGGAATCACAGCGTTCGCGCGGATATTGTGCTGAAGCAAGTGAAACGTAACCCACCCGGTAAAGTCGGGAAATGATTACTCTTCAAATCTCAAAAGTATATCCTGCCATTTTAACCCCGCGCTTTGTTAGACCGGGGCGCTGCTGAATGCTCTCGTCCAGCTGTGTCACATCGCCACTCCTCTGGCGGAGAGATCGTGGGTGCAGCTATTTCCTCGTCTTTGGAAGATTCTCTCGGACAGGCAGCAGCATGTGAGTATATTACCGGGAGGGCATATGAGCCCGGCATTGCATAATAGTGAAATCCAAAATGTCTGTTAAGAGGACATTCACAGCACATGCAAAACACTGAAATGGTCACACAAATATGACCTTCGTCTTTGCCATCTCAACACTCATGATTGTACTTAATGAGGGTGGATTCATTTATGCTAAATATGGAAATGAGAAGCTGAGGAAGGGAAGCTTTAATGAGCTGAACTAATAACCAAATGAATATGGAGTATTTTGAGAGGGGTTGAAAGGCCTTGATTTGAAGTGATTGAGCGCTTCAGTATCGGTGAGATGCAGTCATTTGAATTAGAACGATTTTCCTTTCGCGACAGACTTCCAAGTCACGCGTGCTACGTGTGTTTATTCTGATGGCTTCTTATCACATGAGACCATAACATCTCGCGGTGAAAGCGAGAGCTCCATCTCTGCATTTAGCATCGCTTTCTCAAGAAGGAATTTGCTGATCAATTGGTCTTCATTATTACTTGCTTAATTAAAGTGACCATCAAGGCGTTAAATATTCAATACTAGGCGCCGCAAATTATAGTCAGCAGCGATGCATCATTTATTTGTGTGTGCGTGTCGTGTTGATGTGCTGTGTATAATTCATCTTCTTGCTGAGGGTCTGATGATTGTTACCCACAACTTGGAAATCACATTTCCTCACATTGACCCACATTTTCAAACAAAGGATGAAAACATTTGTTGTCTTAAGTTACATACTGTCATTTTAAATGGTTCATAATACTTTTTTTTTTTTTTCTTAAGAGCTCAGTATTGTTCATTCGGCAGTCTTACCGATTAAACTTTGTGCTCATTAATTCACCTGAAACCTAATAAAAATCCCATACCCTTCACCTTAACCGGATACTTCAGAGTCAAGTATTTCAGAAGATCAGGGGACCAGAGGAAAGATCAAAGGAAATAAAAACAGCACCAACCAGACACCACCCACAGGGCCACAAAACCAGAATCCTTCACCAAGCTCAGAAACCCCCAAATTCCAACAGATTAGGGAGATCCCAAGATTCCAGAGGAAAAACTAAAGAAAGGAAGGAAGGAAGGAAGGATAGATGAAGCAGAGTGAGATCCACAGACACCAGCGTCCACTGATTCAGCGACCAGTGGGATGGAGAAGCAAATTCTGTTTGAATTTCAGTAGGTGCTGGTGTGATGGATCTGGTTCATGATACTAAAGGATATACACCGATACCAGTGCTAGTATTGGTGTTAGTGATGCCAATGCTGATTCAAAAAAAATGCTCTGCTGCTCGGAATCGGTGAGTACCCAAATTTGAATTTGTTCTCGGCCTGGGGGAAAAAACAACAACTATTGGTGCAGTTTCAAGATGGACTTGCATTAAAAAAAAAATCATTACATTTATATTTAAATTGAAATTTTGCATATAGTCGCTACTACTACTTTTTATTTTATTTTTTACATTTTTATGTTTTTGGGAAGAAGCTCAATGCAGACATCCCCAAAACAAACAAAAAAGAAAGTAAAAAAAAAAATGGACATAAGTGTATGTTTAGATTGGTTTCCCCTCTAAAAATAAACACGCTTTCTCCGCAGGCATTATCAGGAGAAATGAGTCCCTTCCTGTGCAGCGGCAGCCACCAAGCCCAGAGAGATTGTCAGCCCAGTGCCCTAAACTGCTTTGTGGAGGCCATGTCTCAGTGTGTGCCCCCCATTCCCATCCGTCCGTGCGTGCTCAAGTACTTGGGCAAGACGCACAACCTGTGGCTGCGATCCACTCTCATGCTGGAGCAGCAGGCCTTTGAAAAAGGCCTCAGTCTCCACACGAAACCCAAGCAAAGTACAGAGGTCTATGAGCAGGAGAGTATCACACCACCGCAACAGGTAAAGCGTTTTGATGCTCTTTCTCAGTATAGCGTTTGAGCGTCTTAACTTTACATTTGTTTTGAAATATATGGATTTATTTGATTTTTTTTGTAGGAGATTTTGGACTCCCTAGCAGAGCTGTACTCTTTGCTCCAAGAAGAGGATATGTGGGCGGGGCTGTGGCAGAAGAGATGCAGGTTCCCCGAAACTGCCACAGGAATTGCCTACGAGCAACATGGCTTCTTTGAACAGGTGAGGTGAAGGAGCGTGTTTTTGAACGCACCCAAATGCATTCTTGTACGGCAGTGGTTTTTAACCTGGGTTCAGTCGAACCCCAGGAGATTGGTGAGTCAGTTTCAGGGGTTCCGTGGAGGTCAAGACACAAATTCAAATGAATTTGAAATAAATCGTTTTATTTTTTACGAAAGAAGATTTCGGTGAATGTGCATAGGAAACTGGTGGGGTTCAATATCTTTTGGCAATAATATGCAGCCTCACTAGTCAAAATATGGTATTCTGATTAATATTGTATTAGTGGAATATTAGTTAAGGAGCAAAATCCAACAGTTTTTTTTTTTTTTATTTTATTATTTTTTTTATCAATATCAAAAGTCGAGTAAAAATCACATCACAGTTGCTCAGAGCTCAGGAAAGAATAACAACCAATCACAACACAGCTTCAGAAAACAGGTAAGCTGTGGTTGGCCATTACCTGAGCAACTGTGATGTCATCTTCCAGTCGACAGCAAGTGGCAAAATGGCTGCCCCCTGAGATGAGAGAAAAAAAAAAAAAAAAACAGCTGGATTTTGCTGCGTAACTCATATTCCACAAATGTAATATTAACCAGAATGTCATGTTTAGACTGGTGATGTCACATAGAACATATTATTGTAAAAAAATAAATAAATAAAATGTTTAAGGTTGACTTCCGCTTTAAGAATCACTGCAGTACAACTTCCTCATTAAATCATGTTCAAGGCCCTTCTTGAAAGTAAACTTGAATGTGTCTTTAGGCCCAGGAAAGCTACGAGAAAGCGATGGAGAAGGCTCGAAAAGAGCATGAAAGGAGCAATGTGTCCCCAGCCATATTTCCTGAGTACCAGCTGTGGGAAGACCACTGGATACGGTAACTAATTTGCTTCCAATAACGTTTGGATATTTCCCATACTGTCGTTAATATAATACAGAAAGCATTATTATATTTTTCTGAACATTTCACTAAATTAACATTCAATTACCGGTAATTGTTTTTCCAATATTTAGTACTGAAAAAGTTGTTCAAATAATGCTTTTACCTCTATAATTTTCATGTAGAGTTGTGGTATGTATACTGATGTTGTGGAAATGTCAAATTTTATGTCCCATCTCAGTTAAATGGCTTCGTGAGAAAATAGCTTGACACAGTCTAGTTCTCCCCGCTGAACCGAATGATTCTCCTCTATCAGATTTTTATTAGTATTTAACATTTTTATTGTACTGTGAGACACAAACTGTTTAGAGTCAACATTTTCTTTTGTTTGCTTCGCGTCCAGCTGTTCGAAGGAATTGAACCAGTGGGAACCTCTGACAGAATACGGCCAATCTAAAGCCCATTCCAACCCTTATTTAGTGCTGGAATGTGCTTGGAGGGTTTCCAATTGGGCTGCCATGAAGGAGGCTCTGGTGCAGGTGAGGAGGACACAGTTACTCTGTCAAATTAGCTCGCTTGAGTCTGCACACCTTCACATACGCACACAAAGCCCGACGGGGGAAAAAAAAAAAAAAAAAAGGCAAGGATGGGGAAGTATAATCAAAAATCCCCACCAAGAACATCACAGATGGCGCGGAACCTTCAGGTTTGAACCCGGTGAACCAGAGACTCAATACCACTTTTCTTCATTATATTCCTGGAATTGAGTGCAATGTTTTATATCCCGCAAAGACCTCACGTCGACGTGAGGAAGTAGCTTGATATGAGAGCGTCCAGTCGCTCCACAACCTCCGGGGAGCATAAGCGAGCCGGTCGTAAAGCCGCAGCTTGTTAATTTATTGGCCGCGTGTTTGCTAAGAGGAAGCATAGACGGATGGAAAGTGTGTGATAGCACCTGACGTATAACAAATAATCCTACTTTGCTCTTTCAAGGAGACTTGGAACCAATCCATTGAGCCGGCGTGTCCTAAGGCGACACCTAATTAAATTGTCTCGATGGCAACACCAACTGCACTTCATCACCTTCTTCTTGCGATGTTCCTCTGGTCCCAATTTTAACTTTTTACTTAGTTCATCTTTACTCGTTCGTTCGCTTACCGACTCTTCTTCCCCGCGTCCCTTTCCTGCCTACCTCTTCCGTGCTCTGTTGCCCTCTAATATTTAAGACATCTCGGCGCGTGAATAATTACCCTGGCATCTGCTGCGGGCTGATTTGTTTTATGGTGGCGGAGAGGAGCGAGGCTTTCCTCGCTAGCTCAGAATCCAAATGCCCCGGCTTTCAATTAAAGCAGGCTCTTGATAAGGCCGTCCCTGTCTCCGGGACATTCATCAAGCGTCACCCCTGATAACTGCTCTGACCAATCACCGTAATTTTCTCAAGAGCCAATGCAAATACGCGCGCCCATGATTCCTCACTCCCTTGCCTTTTTCAACCACTTTACTTATCTTCATATTCTTCATTCGTTTTAAATTCTCACCTTAAACACAGGTTTGACTTTGAAGGCCCCCTGGGGTTGTTGTTTGTTTTTGTACTAATCAACTCAGCATTTTAATCAATAGCAGGGCCCTTTCCTCCACCGGGATGTCAAACCCAGGTTGATTAGTTATAAGTACAAAACTCCTGAGGCAGCACTGGATAATATAAATTGGGAACCATGTTATTGTTTAGTATGAAATAGTTATTGACTCTACACTTTGTTTTAGTTTTAAAGCTGTGTGTGCTATTTTGCTTGATATCGCAAATATCGCATCAGTAGTTTTTTTTTTCCCCCCCACACATTGAAATATATTTTGTGAGGAAATTATATCTGTCATTAAAAATAAAGTGAAACTGAGTGGGAAAAGGCTGAATTTCTGCAAAAATGTCTTCACATTCAAATGCACACATCAAGTGAAGAAAATTTGAATGCCTTAAAGGGACAGTGTGTGTTATTTAGCACCGTCTAGTGGTGAACTAATAATTTATTCATTAAAAAAAACACTATTAATTTCAATAAAATAAAAAAAAAACATGTCAATGTACATTTTTTATATAATCGTAGGTCTCTTAATCACTAATTATGTGACAGAGGTCGCGCCACGCCTCATAGGAGGCTAGCATGTTTTGCTGCTGTCTTTCTGCTTCGGATACCCGAAGGAGAAGAACGTTTGTTCTCGGTAGCTTTTGCTAGCTACCCCCACTAGCCGCTCTTGTTAGCCGCACCGGCTGGTTCTTGCTAGTTGCTTTTGTTAGCCACTCCATCTAGTTCTTGCTAGCCATTCTTGCTCGCTAGCTTTCGCTAGCTACCCCCGTTAGCCACTCTTGTTATCCGCTGCAGTTAGTTATTGCTAGTCGCTTTTGTTAGCCAGTCCAGCTGGTTCTTGCTAGCCATTCTTGCTCGCTAACTTTTGTTAACTACCCCCGTTAGCCACTCTTCTTAGCCGCTGCGGCTAGTTCTTGCTAGTCGCTTTTGTTAGCCACTCCAGCTAGTTCTTGCTAGCCATTCTTGCTCTCTAGCTTTTGCTAGCTACCCCCGCTAGCCGCTCTTGTTAGCCGCTCCGGCTAGTTCTTGCTAGTCGCTTTTGTTAGCCACTCCAGCTAGTTCTTGCTAGCCATTCTTGCTCGCCGCTCATGCTAGCTCCTGCTCGCTAGGCTGCTCACTACAAATAATAATTTGGTAGTAATTGGCTGTAGGCTTGCAAAGTGTGGTCTCTATGAGGCACTGTAGTGCGCATGCTTCAAAATTGTTGCATTGTAGTGGTTCACCAGTTCACTGTTAAAGATAACAATTAAAACACGAATACATTTAAATACGGTTCACATATTTATTTACAGGTGGAGTTGAGTTGCCCCAAAGAGATGGCCTGGAAGGTGAACATGCACCGCGGCTACCTGGCCATCTGCCACCCAGAGGAGCAGCAGCTCAACTTCATCGAGAGACTGGTGGAGATGGCGTCCAGCCTCGCCATCCGCGAGTGGAGAAGGTTGCCTCACATCGTTTCACACGTGCACACGCCGCTGCTCCAGGTATAGAAGCAAACGACACAGTTGTTGATTTGTTTTTTTGTTTTTTTAAATAAATCATACAGACTGATGCGTGAAAGCCAGCAAGAATCAGTTTACCGTGCCGAGCACTGAAGGGATGCATGTTGGGAGACCATCATTCGCCTTGAGACATTGCGTTGTTAAGTAATGCTGATAACGGCCTCTATCTCCTCTCCTCATTCCATTTTGTTAAATTGAGTTAGATGAATAGATGATGGGGGGGGGGGGGGACCTTTAAGCCTCTTTAGTTCCTCCACAGGAGATTAAAAAAGACGCGAGTAAAGATGAAAAGGGAGGATGGGTGAAGAAGAGAAAGCAGGGTGATGGAGTTTAAGGACGATGGGCCTCAAACGCTACGAGAAGAGAAAATAAGCAAGAAGAGGAGTTAGTTTAGCCGTAATTACTTCCCTGCCATAAGATAGCGTTTGATTAAATACCTGCAGCAAAATTACATTTACATGATGAATGGCGTGGTCCCAATGAAGGTTAGAAATGGGCCATCAGCTGATATTAACTGATAATTGTGAATAAATATTATATTACCCAATTTATTTTGGTTGTCTATTTAAAAGATATGCCAGGTAGTCGTCAGCACCTCTCTTATTTGCTGCATTTGTTCGTACAAAATTGGAATGCAAATTGAGCGACTACTTTCTTCATTGTTCTTTGCGCATACGTGGGTGTTGGTGCATACGCGCAGTCCAGTTATTATCCCTGCTAAGCGCAAACAAGCTATTTATGTCTCAGTCGAGCAGCCAGCTGTAAATCTCCCTTCCAAACTCTGTCCCATCCATCCACAACTCTGTGAGCGTCTCGGAATGAGAAAGCCAGACTCGGCAAATACAGAAAGGGCTCAAAAAGCGAGTTATCATCAAATCCTGCCTCCCGCTGGCGTCTGACAATCAATGGATGATCACCCACTCCATCGATTGGGAGAGCTTGTGCTAATATTGATTGATGAGGAGTTATAATGGAATGATTGATTATATGTTCACAAAGCAGCTTTGGGACAATCAGTGAGGCTTCTTTTCACAAAATGAGATACAACACCTTGCTTATCATTTTTTTGGGTACTTTTTCCACCCATATCGCCCTCTTTTTGTGTCATACCATAGAAAAATGGGGTGCTCGGGATAATCATAGTGATTGTGCCAACCAAATTATATTAATGAATATTTAATAGTAAACATTTTAGACCCTGATCAACATATTATTTTATTATTTTTCCTAAAAGAGCATGTAAAAATGTAATTGTCGACGAGAGCAAATGTTTGTTTGCACTTACCCACGGCTGTGTTGCGTAACCTCATCTTCGCTTCCATCATTTGACATTAAACGTGTTGTGTCACTTAAGGCTCGTTTTAAATTACATAAACATACTTCTTGCATCCACGCAGAATTTTGCTGCTCAGTATGAGACTGGAAAGGAAGCAGTCGTTCAGAACAAACAGTAATAATTCCTCATCATTTAAAAAAATAAATAAATAAATAAATAAATAAATTGCTCTTGAAATATGGCATCAGATTACTTTTTATTTTAATTGGAGATTAACTCATTCACCTCCCAGCCATTTTTACTGAATCAACACCCTTCGCTCCCTGCTATGTTACTGGATTTTGACTGATTTTGCAAGGCCCATAATTGCTTTCAGCAGGACAAAAAAAAAAAAAGAAAAAATGTTTTTTTCCATTTTGCAGCATTTACCATGAGAATATAGCTATGCTTCATCATTATTCACAAACGTGCTTGTTTCAACATGGCCCTGGCTGATCTCTTATACTCTGCTGCCACCTGCTGGTCGTGTTTTTTGCAATAACTACCATTGCGTTAAGCGACCTCTACAGGTCAAAAGCTGCATCAAAGCCTTCTGTTTGCTCTAGCATAAAAAAATAAATAAAAACCGTATAAATACGTTTTGGGGAGTGGATAACAAAGTATTAAAAAACGTATTTATACGTTTTTGGGTATGAATGAGTTAAGAATGTTTATGTTTGCAATGACAAAGCCCGGCAATGCAACTTTTTTATCTTCTCCCCAGGCGGCGCAACAGATCATAGAGTTGCAAGAAGCTGCCCAAATTAACGCAGGGCTGCAGCCCGCTAACCTGGGCCGCAACAACAGCCTCCACGACATGAAGACTGTGGTGAAAACGTGGAGGAACCGACTTCCCATTGTGTCGGATGACCTGTCCCATTGGAGCAGCATTTTCATGTGGCGCCAGCATCACTACCAAGGTATGACTCTGAACGATATAAACGGTTTGTAGTTCGCATGTAATTACGTCACAGGACTAGGGCGTAATCCATAATAAGCGTTTGAGCCATTCTGCTACTTTTTCAAAGAAAACGTTTAGTCATTTTCCTGGTACGGTATGGTCAGTGCTTGACCTCTCACGCAAACTCCTTCCTCCGTGTCACTCTATTTCCAAATATCTCTGGTTCTGCACCACAGTGCCAATAAAATCCACGTCCTTTATACATGCCAGCCTTGAAGCTTCTGCTGTAGCGAAATTGAATTTTCTTGATAAAATCCATTGCCATGCCCCATTTGCTGTGCAATGTGTTCATGTCCCTAGTGCATCACGCTCCTCTTCAATGATGGCACCTGTATAATAAATACAGACACCATTTATATTACTGTTTTTCCCCCTCTTTGTCTGTAGCCATAGTGACGGCATACGAGACGAATACGCAGCATGATCCAAACAACAACAACGCCATGTTGGGAGTTCATGCCTCAGCATCTGCTATCATTCAATACGGCAAGATTGGGCGCAAGCAGGTGAGTCATCAACCTACTCGGAGCTTTCGCAACATTTTCTGTTACAATGCAAAATAGAAATCACAACTACATTACAAGTTTTTTTTTTTTTTTCATCTTGTATATATCTTTAATGTCACCATTTGCCACCTCACAGGGTTTGGTAAATGTAGCTCTGGACATCTTAAGTCGTATCCACACCATCCCGACTGTGCCCATTGTTGACTGCTTCCAGAAGATCAGACAGCAGGTTAAATGCTATTTACAGTTGGCTGGTGTCATGGGCAAGACCGAATGCATGCAGGTGAGAAACTTGGGAAGGACATGCATATTTAACTCATTCACTCGCCGCCATTTTCACAGAAGCGATCCTGTTCGCTCCCGGCTGTTTTACTGGATTTTGACTGATTTTGCAAGGCCCACAGAAAATCGTGTTCAATTGCTATAAAAACATGAAACCTATCAAAAGAAAAGAAAGATTAAAGTCTCTTCTTTTATCAGGAAAAAAAGTGTGTTTCTATCTGTTTCCGTTTTGCAGCAATTAGCATTAGAAGAGAGCTAAGTTTCATCAGTTTTCACAAATCTATTCAAAATTGTAAGTAATTTAGCTTTTTTTCTAGATGGCCCTGGTT
This sequence comes from Festucalex cinctus, assembly GCF_051991245.1. Classification (NCBI taxonomy): domain Eukaryota; kingdom Metazoa; phylum Chordata; class Actinopteri; order Syngnathiformes; family Syngnathidae; genus Festucalex; species Festucalex cinctus. The sequence goes on from NC_135427.1 coordinate 5,215,164, forward strand.
GATCTCCTTTGCTCTGCTGCCACCTGCTGGCCGTTTGTGTAATAACTACCATTTTTGCCACCGTTCTTTGGAGTTGAGAGGCTGCATCAAAGCCTTCTGTATGCTCTAGCATTTAAAACAAAAAACAAAAAAACGTATAAATACGTCTTTGGGACACTTAAAACATAAAAAAAGCAAATGGGAGCAAATGAGTTAACCATCTGCTGTGGTATATTTTAAATACATTTTCAGCCTTATTTGGGATTTTCTTATATCCGTATGATAACATTCTATGAAAAAACTTATTCTGACGACGCAACGTTTGGTTTAAGAAGGAGGACGATTTCTTTATTGTCGCCTCAGAGCGGAAGTCAATTTACATTCACAGAAATGCGCACATTGGAGCCATTTTGTAAACAAACCCCAGCAGCTGTCTCGTGAAATATTTTATTGGAACAATATATTGTTAATTATGTGATCAAAACAAGGCAACGGGTCCGCTCTAATTTAAATCCTTCAAATTGAATTCAGTTTAGCGCTCGGTAACCATTGAGCTGACGTTTCGTCTCATTGTGAATTTATTGCATGTCTTTTTGCCATCCGTATTGATATAGCCAATAGACAAAATGTTATTGGGGGAAAAAAAAACGTCAGGAAGTGTTGGAAGTAGCTTTTGGTGACATGTTATTACACCAAGATTTGGAAGTAAAGGTATCTCAGGGGATTACACTTAAGCCCGCTGAGTGCTTTGATTAATAGAAGTGGTTCAGTGCACCACAAGCCATTAAAAGTGCCTCCTCTGGCTTTCTCCCCTCCTTCAAATCTTCTTCTGGCTTTGCGCTTTCTCCTCCGCTCTCTGGCTGCACCTCGTTTGTCACTGTAGTGCATTGGGGACAACTCATCAGAGGCTCACTATCGAGGAAGCTTACTTTGCCTTACTTAACACTTTCCTTACATCTTAATGATCACCTGCGATTATGCTACTGTCCCAGACCGATTGGCATCGTCTTTCTGATGCGTATCACTCACGGGATGTGATTTTAATTTGTCAACAAGTAAAGCCTCTTTTGTTTGCTGTCTTGTCAGGGTTTAGAGGTCATCGAGTCCACCAACCTGAAGTACTTCACCAAGGAGATGACGGCTGAGTTCTACGCCCTCAAGGGCATGTTCCTGGCTCAGATCAACAAGTAGGGATGACAGTTGGCCTCTTTTGCAACTATTGCACACACCTTTACCTTCTTCATCCTTTGATTATTTATTCACAAAGTCTGTTTGATACCGCGTTATCATCAAACCACGTCAATAATACTTTTTAGCCACAAGTCTTACCAATGAGTTCATTAGGGATTGTAGCACCATATAATATAATAATGTCCAAAAAATGTAATAAAATTTCAATTAACTCAAAAATGTAACTTCACTAATGTAATAATAATAAAAAATCCTGACTTATATTGTAATAACATATTTACATTATGACATTATTGGGGATTTATTACAATTTCAGGTGGGTCTTGTAGAACTTGATAATGTACGTATTCATTGTCAGTCCAAAGTTCTACATTTTGTGTTTTGAGAGTTAAAAGGGATACCTGACTCATTTAGTCATTTTAATTTAAGAAGTATATAATTTGTCTCTAATTAATTTGATAACGTTATTTTTCATCCTCAATTAATAAAACACATTTTGCCACTTGGCGTCCACTGAAAATGACATCACGCGTGCTCAGGGCTCAGGTAAAGACCAATCACGGCGCACCTGTTTTCTGGGTTTGGTCATGTGACATTGACAAACTGAGCCATGATTGGTCGTTACCTGAGCTCTGAGCGGCTATGATGCCATTTTTTCGTCGACAGCAAATGGCAAAATTTGTTTTTAAAGGTACATGAAAAATAATAAAAAAAGTTATCAAATTAATTCTAGACAAAATATAAACTGCTGGAAATTGTTACGAGTCAAATATTAAGACTTTCGGATATATTCACAGCAAAAATTGGAGTGCTCAAATTTGGTGTTAAATGTTTTAGAGTTGATTTCCACCCCCATAATTTATTTTTAAGACTGTGATTTAAATGGAGTTCAGTGTTGGAGTTACTCAAGCAAATTATTTACCAACTCTGCTGAGAGATAATCAAAGAAATCTGCACCCATTTGATTCGAACTGATCTGCTACAAATACTTCTGTGATATAATGTATATGATTTATTAAATGTTAGTATAATCAGTCGGGATTTTTTATTTTTTTTTGTATTATTGGTGAAATTGTTTTCTTTATTTGGCTGTGTTACTTTTTTGATGGAGTTAATTTTATTACATTTTTAGGAAATTATTCAATTAAAGGGTGATTACAGGGATGTTATTATACATGACATCTGCGCCATCAGCCTATGACAGTTGCATGTACAGTTCTGTTCCTGAGCTGCAGGTTCACCTCTGCACCCCTTTTCCTCACCCGTCATCTTTGACGTGACGTGGCATCCTGAGGGCTGAAAGACAAATTGTGAGGAAGCCTTATTAAATGTAAACGCAGCTCAATAATTAACCAGAGGCAATTTTCAAGAATCTCTGCGATCAGCAAAACTTGCCTCCACCTCAGCAGGGTTTATTGCAATCATTACGTTTCCCCTAACTGGGGAGAATTAACAGCGAGGTGGCGGCTTCGCGCGCGTGCGTGCGTGCGTGCGTGCAACCATGCGCGCAAAGATTTTTTGGGGGGGATCATTCAATTTAACGGGTGTCAAATATTTGACAGTCTGTCGAGTGTCTGCTGAGGTAGCTGGTAGAAGCATTTAGTGTACTTTAATTCTAGCAAAGTGACAGAGGCAACTCCATTAAGTACTACTAGAGGGTCTTTGGCTCTGACTCCCTTAGCAATCAAGCGCCGATATCTTAATCACATGCCAAAATGCTTTTCATAATAACACATTTTAATTGATTGTCGTGGGAGATGTTTTGTTGCATATAAGCAGGAAAGTACTTTGGAAGCTCGGCTCACTGAGCCTCGTTCATTGACAGGCCCGTCTTGCTTGTTTTGACGGCAGGCTCGCGCGCCTCGCGCGCCTTGTTTATTCATCAAACGTTGAAATGTGTAAAAGTTATTCAGGCCACATGCCAAGGAGGGATTCTAAGCTACGCAAACAGCTGATGACTCAAAATAAATTCCCATGTCGGCGTAAATTCGAGTGGGGTCTTTGCCTCAACTCTTTCACTGCCACACGTTATCAAATAAAAAATTTGATAAGACAGAGGCTTTGATCAGTGACGAAAAGAGATACAATGCTTCCATCTGCTGGCCATAGTTTAGAGTGTTTTAGATTCCACAACCATTGACCAGGCAGCGCTGCACTTAGACGTTGCACTGAGAATAAAAATAGAGAAATTTGTTGACGATTTAACGTTCATGGCAATATACGTCGTGATTTTACTGATCGTTATTTTTGGCGGTCAAAGAGTTAAGCATGCAGCACTGGAATTGCAGGAATGGAAAGTGTGACTATACTAGATTGGGGGCCAAGATAAGAAAAAAAAATCCTTGACACTCTCAATGTTATCAACCTCCGTATTTCTCTGAGTTTAAGCAATGCTCTTCATGGTTAATGTATTTATACACAGATATATATCGCCCTCAGTCATTTCAGATAAAATTGCAAGATTTTGAGCTCTATGACCCCCAGCACTAAATACATTGATCTTAGCCGGATGGTATCGCTGAGGGCAACTCGTATTATAGCAACATCCCAAAACCCTGGGTGACATGAATTCACACACTGAACACTGTGCCGAGCTCTTAAAGATTTAGATGAAAAATGCTTCTTACTGATATGTGATACATGTCTCAGAATGACATCTTTGAGCGTTATTATTTTTTTCTCTCCATGTTTCAGGCTCTCTGTTCACTTCACATTTGCAAACTTAAAACCACAGTTAATTACTCACACGCTGTGTCGACCTGATGTCGCAGGTCCGAAGAGGCCAACAAGGCCTTTTCAGCCGCTGTCCAGATGCACGACGTCTTGGTGAAGGCGTGGGCCATGTGGGGTGACTATCTGGAGAACATCTTTGTGAAGGATCGCCAGCTCCACTTAGGCGTCTCGGCTATTACATGCTACCTCCACGCCTGTCGCCACCAAAACGAGAGCAAATCTCGCAAGTACCTTGCAAAGGTGAGCGTTGTTTGAATTTGAATTTATGTTTGTGGTGGGGCGAGGCTATTGTTGGCCTTAAAATCATTTAAAAAAAAAAAAAAAAAAATCTGATTTTTGATTTGAGTCAAATTTGTTAAATAACTTCTTCATATAAATTATATGAATTATTTATGCTATAACCGGGTTTCCATGAGTGGTTTAAAAGCAATTGGATTAAACATACCAGGTTGCTGAAAGGAATCAATATGAAGCAGTTTAGTAATAATAAATGTGATTTAAAAAAAAAAGTATGTATTTATGGGGACTGTGACTAGTTGACCAGAGTCAGTCAATCCTCCAAATATAAATTGCTCCGAATTTGAAAAGAAAAATGCACTGTTCCTGCCACCAATGTCCAACATGAAACACTAATGCCACCTAGTGACAGAAAATTACCTCAACACAAATCATGACACAGTGTTTCACACTCCTTTTAACTGTTTATTATTCAGTTTTTAATTTCAAATAACTGAATTACTTATTATAAAATTACTGTCAATTAACTAAAAGACAGAGCTTTTATGTTAACATGAGAATGAAAAACTATTTTATTGTACATCTACAACAGATATAAAAGCATTGAGTCATAAATTTGAGTTGAAATATTTTTTCTGTCACGAGGTGGCATTAGTGTTTCACGTTGGTGGGGGGGGGATCAGTACAATTTTTATTTTCAAATTAAAAGCAGTTTAATTAGAACATTAAGCAACTTGGGGACTCCTGCCCATTTTGTTCATTGTGAATTACAACTTGTCCCCAAACCCGACAAATATGTTTAAGTACAGTAATTACACTTTATGAAAGAAAGAATTAAAGAATGAAACTAAAATGTGGGATTAATTTCAAATTAAAAGCGAGTTAACTATCCAAATCAAGAGATTAATTATGATTAAAAAATTGTAATCGAATCGCGTGTGTGTATATGAATGTGACGTGGGCATTAAATTAGCTTAAGTTGCATTAAAAAGCATTAAATTAGATTTGCTGGTACCTGCAGAAAACCTTGCAATACGTAATAAATGTCCATATGTATATGTACATTAGCAATACACACATGTGAATGATTATACTTTCTTCATCGAGGCTGAGCTTCCATTTAGTTGTACCTTGAACTTGTAGATTTATGGGTTTTATATGAGCATGGGCAGCCATGCTTCTGCACCTTGCAGGAGCACCTCTCTCCATTAGACCTTTTTCCAAATCGGGTCATTGTTAATTCCCTCGTCTGCGGACCCCATCCAGCCCCGTACATTATTGGTTGTGATGGGCCCCAAACACATTTTATTCCACCCTCAGCCTCAGTCGTAATTTGATTGCTCACACTCCAGCGGCGGCAGTCGCTGTGGATGGGTTCCCACGGCAGATCAATGGTGGAGCGGAATCCTCTTACACGGACGCTGACGGTCTAATGGCCTCCCCTGACACTCCAATCTCCCCGCCCCCTCCTGCACGGGCGGACCTTTTTCAAAGAGTCAGACTAATGCTATCGCACTTCGCCAGTTGAGCAAAGCCTATGCGGGAGGTAATGAGACGGACTCCTTGCTAACAAGCATGGCGCCTACTTCCACAGGCACACTTCAGCACGTTCGCTGCAGCTCCTTCACAATTGCTTCCGTCTGCTTATGCCGAATGCTCTTCCTGTGCATGGATGGCGTCACACTTGAGTGCGGCTCGGAGCAGGTCTGGTGGTGTTTTAGAAGAAAAAGGATGCGACGTGAAAAGCAGCACTAAGTCAAAGTGCGCGACGCTAAGCTAAATAATTTCATGCTTCTTGGCGAAGCAATTGTTCGAATTAAATAACATTATCTTTGTCTGGACTAATGACGGCTGCTTCCAGCCTCGAAGGCTCATTGTGACATTGTTATGGTGACACCCCACCTTCGCCGCCAGGCTGAGTTGGCAGTGCTTCGCACTGATGGATGCAGCCAGTTGACCGGTCATTACCAGCAATTATGTGCAATCTGTAACCTGGTGTGGAAATGCGGAGGGGGAACGTAGTAATATCGTCGCTGTATTGAGGCGCATCTCAGAAATTGCCTCCTACGTTGTCTCATCATTTACGGCTGTAACGATCGGCCAGAAGGATTTTTGCTTCACTCTGCAACCCTCCCTCCTGCTGCGTCGAGCCAGCCATGCAGCCGTCTGACTGATGATCCAGACACCACCCGGACTACTTGCTTTTATATGGAATATTTTCACGTACTGGTAGATGCACAAACTCGGTGTTAAATCTTACATTTAACACTGAAACAGTGTAGATTTTAAACATAGAAGGGCCAAAACATCCCTAATGAAAATTAAATTGCACTTAAAAAAAATTATCCACCAGAGGTTACTAGAACTGCACAAATGGAAATCAACCTGACTTTTTTTTTAATAGATCACAAAATAAATATCGTGAACAGCTTATCGTTACATCCCTAATTATTAAACGGGTCAAATTGACCCATTGCAATTTTTTTTAGTAGTAAGTAAGTATAATGAATCAATAAACAAGTATAATTATTTACAAATTCTTGAGTAATGAAGTTAATATTTATTTATTTTTATTTTTTCCTGCGAGTCAGACAATTTGTTTGCCGGGTCAAATTGACCCAGGGAGTCGATTGCTGCATCTGACAAACCTGCTTCAATAAAGGAAAAGGAAAAAGAATAAATCAATCAATAAATAAAGATTCAGTTCACATGTATTGCACATAAAATTTGGATAAAAATTATACCTAGATAGATTTCAAATAAATGAAAGTTAATACATGCGTATGCGAATGTAAATAAAATGAACATTTCTAAAAAGATTAAATGCAAATGTATTATACTTAAAAGTTAAAGACAACTGAATTGTACTTCAGACCCTCCTTCCACTAAAACCCGAATGACCTTTTCACCTCTCCATGATCTTCACATTGATCTTATCCTCCTTCCGCGTGATTCGCAGGTATTGTGGCTCCTCAGCTTCGACGACAAGGACACGCTGGCAAATGCAGTGGACAAGTACTGCATCGGAGTCCCGCCCATCCAGTGGTTGGCATGGATACCACAGCTGCTGACCTGCTTGGTTGGTTCTGAAGGCAAACCTTTGCTCAATCTAATAAGCCAGGTGTGTATATCCAACAGCTCCTTGACGGAGTTTAAATGACGACAATTTATTTTTACGTGTCCCCATGTTGGCTAACTGCCGCTGATGAAATATTTTTGTGTGATCTTGCTTCCATCACATTCATTCAGCCCAGCACATCTGGCTCACGCGTCAGCATCCGTTTTCATCGCCGTCTTCCTAATAGCGATGAATTAACCGCCATTCATGCCAAAGTGATCTCTCTCTCTCGCCGCATTCTATTTACTAAATTTACCATTTCGATCCACCCCGCCCACCCTCTTCCACTTTGCCACCTATTTATTGGCTTTCAGTAGGATCCGGCGAATTGGATTTTAAATCATTTGCACATGAAATGATTATGAAGTTACTATTGTACGCATCCACACGGCAGGAGCAGAGTTAAGTAATTAATGCAAGGACTAATTTGCCTTGCTTAATGGAGTATTTTTTCTGCACGATTTGAAGAGGATGTTCTTCAAAGAGTTAGAAGGCCTCTCGACAGAGCAAGGATATTAAAAAGATGAGTGATGATACGGGAGGAGGGTTTGTCATGTCAAGTCAAAACCAGCAAGTAATGCTCTTTATTTTTCCACTTGTGTCAGTGACATCAACTCTGACTGATGAGGAAAACGTTAACACTGTCCACTTCACAGCTTTGTATGCAACGAGAAAATCCCGTTTTAATGCGCGGCAGGTTTTCTCCCCGTCATTCCCCTGAATTATTTAGAATTTTTCCTTGGCGGCGGGATGTTTGAAAAACGTATGTTGAAAAATTGATGAAGGTGAGGCAAAGAGCGCCTCGGGGTAGGTGGCGAGATGAATCGGAAGTTAACAGAGAATTTCGACAGCCGCCCTCCTTACACTCCCAACCTCCCTTCTTGTCAACTGTTCACCCTTTTCCCCTCTGCCCACCTTGGCTTCACCCAAGTAGAATAAGTCTCAACTTCCCATTAGTGTGCTGATCTGTCGTTCCGTCCTTTGCCTTCCTTCCTTCCTCTTTCATCTTTAATGCTGCTCTTGGTTGCCTCCTCGATCTCCCTCTTCCCCTCTTTTCTGCTTAGTCACCCTTGCTCGAGGGTTGCCTATCTGCTCCTTTTAGCTCACCGTCGAGGTAGGAAAAGAGTAGAAGCGAATCGTAGGCTTCTTGCAACCAACCGTCAAAAGCAACAGAACAAAAAGCACATCTTATCAACGTGGCACCGCTATCTTATATCAGATCCAAGCTGTCCCAGATGAGAGTCACGACACTCACAGCCTTCCACAACATTGTTGTCAGGGTTGCCTGTTTGACATCTATTAAGCACGGCACAAAAAGGAGAGAAGACACTCGCGAGGAGAGAGGAAAGGAACTGACTGATACAATTCACTCCTGCACTCTCTGAAGATTCCTCTCCTCACCCTCTCTATTTATTTGGTTTTCCACGCCCCTAGTTACATGGGGGGTTCCAACACAAATACATCAGTTGTATTAAGTTTGTGCTCTCGGTTCTGTATTGCTAGTTTCATCAGAATATAATTGTGGGAATGCTGAAGCTGCGTAACAACTCCTACATAATACTTCCAATTTACACTGTTCAAATTTCAACTAGCTTCAAAAGTTCACGCCTCCCGGGCTATTATATATTGTCTGATTCCACATTACTTCCGGTATTTGCACAATTTAACATTTAATGTCAACCTTTCCCCATTCATTTTCAATGGGACAGACATTGAACTTTTTCTAAGTATCACTTTCCACGTCCACTTCATACATATAACTTATCATCATTACCAGGTGTTTGATACTGCTCGGGGGCACAGTTGGTATTGTCCAGTAAACCAGGAGGTTAGAATTTACTTCATAAGCATTCCAAATGCATTCAAATCTTAGCATTCAACTTTCAGCATTCCCACACAATTTTTCCAGAAATTGCACTTAGTCTAGTTTCAACTCAATTGATTTCCGACTCCCAGTTGAGCTTTTAAAATACCTCTCTGCCTGAATGACTGACTGTGAATTTCCATTTGAATTTTTAATAGGGCCAGTCTAAAATAAAAACTCACTTCTTGTCAACCTCAAATCCAATTTCAGATTTCCACACCAGAAAAATACCATGACATTTTTCACAAATTTTGCTTTTTGCTGTTTTTGTTTTGAATTCCTGCTAATACAAACAAGCTTTGATTTTTTTTTCCCCACCCTGCAAGTTTTTTGTCCAAGCATAAACAAAAGTAATAAGAAAATATATATATATTTTTTTTTCATTACAGGTAATGTGGAAAAAAAAATTAAAAATGACCATTTTGTCAAAGCTTAATAACCTAACAGATACATTTAATGATCCGTCAACATTCATAGCACAGCTGGTTCATAAGTATGAGTGATGTCAAAAGTGTCAAACGTGTCAAATATTCGCTTACTTTTGCCATGTATAAATGCCGACGTCGCAGCCATGTTGTTGCACGTCAGTGGCGACACACTAAACTAGACAAGCTGTGAAAGAAACATAAACAAACTAAAATTAATCAATAAAATGGATTAACTTGACACCTCTTATGTTTTGACTTCAAGTATTTAGCGTGCCCGATGTTGTCAGCGACTTCTCTTGCAAAGGTCAATTTCATCATCACTCACATCCAGTTTTGCATCCCAAACTCCCCTGACGCTCAGCTTCAAACGCTCGCTCTGTTGCAGCAGGGGCAGGCTGGCTGTATCAGTGTGATCTCTCGCTGTATCTCTCAGCCAGCGTCTCACTCCTGCCTTTCCATCTCTGTCTGCCTCCCCTCGTCTCCTCAGTGCGGGAGTCTTTGAAATGTAATGTGTGACCCTCTTTTTGTCCGCCAGGTGGGACGAGTTTACCCCCAGGCTGTCTACTTCCCCATCCGTACCCTTTACCTGACGCTCAAGATCGAGCAAAGGGAGCGCTACAAAAGTGGTGAGAACACAGCTTTTTGTATCGAGAACACATTGAACAATTCCTTTTTCAATCATGCATACTGTGGTACCTCGACTTGACCCGACTCGGGATTTTTTTAAAGGTACAAGCCATTGCTTGGCCAATTTGACCGTTTACTGTTTTACTGTCTGGAGTTGCGAGAAAATATTCGAATTACAAATGCTAGATGCCGAGTGCTTGCTGCAAGACGTTTATTAAAATTCCCAGTTCAAGTCCAAACATGAAATATAAAAAAAATATCTGTATATCATGCGTTTTAGCAACATGTAGGGCTGCTCGATTATGAAGAAAATATTAATCACGATTATCTTGGTAGGACGATCATTTATTTTTTTGGTACAAAACAAGAAAATGTTTAAATGTAAAAATATTAAAACAAATAACATTCTTTGAAAACCTATAATTAAAACTTTTCAAGTACGTTTTTAAACTTTTAAAAAGGTACAAATTTCTAAATGTAAACAAGTCAAATAATTCAAAAAATAGTACTAATCTTTTTTTTTTTTTCTTTTTTTTTTCTTTTTTTTTTTACATTTATGCTGATTTTATAATTGTGATGTGACATTGAAATTGTGATGGAATTTCGATTAATCGCACAGCTCTAGTAACGTGTAGAAATTGTGTTTTTGGCGGTCAAAGAGTTAAACTTATCAGTCATGGCATCACTGTATGTGTAAATGATGATTCTCTATATTTGAAAATAGTAATAAATAAATATTTGCCCCTTAGACGCATCGGGTCAGCAGCAGCCTGCTTCAGTGGGATCCCAGTCTCACTCGGGGACCTCCGACCCCGGGCCCATCAGGGCCACGGCCCCAATGTGGCGCTGCAGCCGGATCATGCACATGCAGCGCGAGCTGCACCCCACACTCCTCTCCTCCCTGGAGGGAATCGTGGACCAGATGGTGTGGTTCAGGGAGAACTGGCATGAAGAGGTGAGAACAAAATTGCTGGTCACTTGTGTACGTGTCAGAAAATATTACACTTGACTTGATACTCGTCTTGCATTTTATAATAACAGTCACATGTATAACCTAAAGGATATGTTTATTATGCTGGATGACAAAAATGTTTTTGTTAGTAGCTCTTCTGGCTTACCACCAAGCGACATGCCTGGTCTAAATGTGTACGCACTGAAGAGCAAGTAAAATTTATTAATAGGCATGAGCCGATATGAGCAAAAATATCAAAGCATTAAAATTACAGCTCTAAAATGTGTTTATTTTAAATATTTGGGGAAATAAAATCAACATTTTTTTATGTAACACACTATTTTGTTTTTAAACAAAATATAGGAAAATTGGTACATTAAGACATGTGCCATGTTGTTTAGAAGTAAATTAATGTTGATATTCTTCCTGTGTTTTAATTTTGGCCAATCACTGGTGAGCTATTTTTGCATTAATTGAAGCCAATTAACTTCAAAGAGGCTGCTGGTTTTTAATTTTTAGGTACAACGCAAGCTCAAAGTCAAACGTTAACTGCCTATTTAGACTTATTTTAGACTAATGATGCTTGTCTTATCGATTTTTTTGAGCACACACCTAGAATTTTGCGCAGTCTGGTCACGGACTCATTTAGTAGGTAGCGCTTTGACGGGGGAAGAGTCAGGAGGAGAGCCAAGGGAGATGGATGATGGATGGATGTGATGAACTTGTAAGACTTGTGAGGGATTTGGAGACACAAGTTGGATTGTTTGATGCTTTGGGAAACTCGGCAGCAGCTGCAGCCGCTGTCGTCATCCTCCAACCTCTGCCTACTTTGCCACAACTGTTTTTTTTTTGTTTTCGCTTGTATATGAACTCTTGATTTCTTTTACCAATGCAGGTTTTGAGGCAGCTCCAACAGGGCCTGGCGAAGTGCTACTCTGTGGCCTTCGAGAAGAGCGGCGCGGTGTCCGACGCCAAGATTACGCCGCACACGCTCAACTTTGTCAAGAAACTGGTCAGCACCTTCGGCGTGGGCTTGGAGAACGTTTCCAACGTGTCCACCATGTTCTCCAGCGCCGCCTCCGAGTCGCTGGCCCGCCGTGCCCAGGCCACGGCCCAGGACCCCGTCTTCCAGAAGATGAAGGGCCAGTTCACCACAGGTTCGTTCAAGGCTGCAGTTGATCTTTTTGAGATGTGAGCATGCATTATTTGTACACGTGAAGAGAGACAAAAGTAACATTGATTATAGTATGCAAGATGCATTTTGAAAAACTCACTCAGGGTGTACCACGGACAACCTGCTGGTTGAGGAAGATTTAAAAAAAAAAAAAAAAGTCGACAGGAATTCTTTACATTATGGCTTTTATGGTTTTATACGCCATTTATTAACAATACTTAAACAGGCTTACGAAAGGGCACAATCTTGAAATACGTTTTTTAGGGCTGCACAATATATCGCAAAAATATCGATATCGCGATTATAGGCCCTTGCAGTATGCATATCGCAAACATACTTTTTTTTTTCCTGATAAAGAAGAGACTTTAATCTTTCTTTTTGTAAGTTCCATGCTTTTATAGCAATTGAACACAATATTCTGTGGGCCTTGCAAAATATGTCAAAATTCAGTAAAACAGCCGGGAGCGACGGGGTTGCGAAATGTGAAAATGGCGGCGAGTGAATGAGTTAAGTACAAAAGCACATTATTAATATAATATTATTATTATTATTATTATTATTTTTACAATATTGTGATCTTTTTTAAATATCGCCAATATCGTGATAATTATCGTATCGTGACCTTCATATTGTGATAATATCGTATCGTGATGTTTGGATGTCGTTACATCCCTACTATCAACATCTTACAAATCCTGCTGAAAACCCAAAATTCGCTAAGTTTGCATGCAGTCACCGTTGAGTGAGATAGCAGCTTTATCGACCCTCAGATTCGTAAAAAAGGCAGATGACGATATTTATCAAAATGCCAAATATCGGCCCGGTCGATAATTGGTCTATTCGAGAGAAACACAACGAAATATATTGAGAAGGGGACATAACGACAGGTGCGACGGCATTAGCGTGCAAAAGCACGGCGGCGACACGCAGACCGACCGAATGAACAACGCAAACGACGACGCTCGCAGCGAGCGCGGCGGTGATAAATCTCACCAGATGTTGCAGCGCCAGCTGTGCTCGCGCAGCCAGACATCATCAGGGGCCCCTGTCTCACAGCGAGCCCGTCTAACCATTGCTGCCCAGCTGTCCCCACGGCCGAGCGCGAGCTGGGCCCACCGCGACCCGAACCGCACGAGCCTTCGCCAAAGCGGAACAAAAAGGGTTTACATAGCGGCTGAGCAGCCGAGCTTCCCGTTTCCCCGCACCGTGCTAGTGGCTCACTTGCTTTTTCGCAGGGTTTGTGGGCCGGAAAATATGGGTTTATGTGAGCATATATAACATCTGGCAGCAGGGAGGCATTCAAATCCAATTATGGCAAATGCTATTTGCATGAGTTGCTGTTTTAGTCGCGGATCTGTTGGGGAGACTTTTGTCACAGGCGCTTTTCTGGGAGGGAAAAATTGCATAATGTTTCTGTTTATTCAAATTGTGTGTTCTGCCGTGAAAATGACCTTTCGGATAGGATAAGCGTTTAGACGCATTTAAGCTTTGCACCTGCTTCTGTCAGCTCTGTGAACATTTATGTGTCTGGCTTTTATGACAATTTTATTTCCTTACAGGTATCAAGTGTCAACTGTCGCTCAGTCTCAGCTTGGCTAAATTTGACATGATGTAGATTTACTACTTGAAAGAAGGATCCCCTCTTGCCCCTCCCATACTGTGATGTTTTTATCCACCTTATACAGGGCCATTAACTCATTTGCTCCCAAAAGCGTATAAATACGTTTATTTGAAATGTTTTGTGTCCCAAAGACGGATTTATACGTTTTTTTTGTGATGTCTGTCTTTTTTTTTTTTTTTTTTTGTATACTAGTGCATACAGAAGGCTTTGATGCACTCTCTCAACTGTAAAGAACGGTTGAAGAAATGGTAGTTATTGCAAAAACAAGACCAGCAGGTGGCAGCAGAGTATAAGAGATCAGTCGGGGCCATGTTGCAACAAGCTCTTTCTCCCAGTGTCTTAAACAGCTTTGTGAATAATAATAAACAGCCAGCAGGTGGCAGCAGAGTATAAGAGATCAACCAGGACCAAGTTCGGGGGGGGGAAGCTCAATTACTGACAATTCTAAATAGATTTGTGAATAATGAGGAAACTTAACTATATTGCAATGCCAATTGCTGCAACGCGGAAACAGATAAAAAAATATATACTTTTTTTTTCTTTTTCTTTTTTATAGCAATAGAACACAATATTCTGTGGACCTTGCAGAATCAGTCGAAATCCAGCAAAACAACCGGGAGTGAAGGAGATTGCTTCTGTCAAAATGGCTGCTGGGAGTGAATGCGTTAAAAAGCATTAAAAGTTATTAAATGGATTTTACTGTAATTAAGGCCTTAAATGGCACTAAAAACAAAAGCAATGTAATGTGACATTAACAAATTAAATACAGATGTCAAAACATTGTTCATGTTTTATTTTATGTACAATGTTGTGAAATGGAGTCAATATAACACTATTTAGCCAGAACGTAATTAAAAATATATGTATTTGTGGTGACTGGAGTCCACGAGTCGCTTCTCGTTCCAAATACCAATTACTTCAAATTTGAAAAGAAAAAAATTTTCTGTTCCCGTTACCAACGTCCAGCATGAAACACTAATGCCACTTAGTGGCAGAAAAATTACCTCAACACAACTAACTTCAAATAACCTTATGAATTACGATAAAATTACTAAAATCAATGAACTAAAAGATACAACCACATCTGTATTTGGTAAACATATTTGTAAATGTAAATATTGTACATTTAAAACAGATATAAAATGGGCAATTAATTTCCGATTTATCATTTTTAACAATGGAAGTCGAATATGATGGAATCAACTGGTTTGCTAGGTTTGAGGAGACGTCTAAGCTTCAGACGGGACTGAACACCAGAACGCGGGTCATAGATCAAGCTGTCTAGATTTCTCGCCTGTTGATTCTGCTGC
The DNA here is from genome assembly GCF_051991245.1 of Festucalex cinctus. Classification (NCBI taxonomy): domain Eukaryota; kingdom Metazoa; phylum Chordata; class Actinopteri; order Syngnathiformes; family Syngnathidae; genus Festucalex; species Festucalex cinctus. The sequence continues at coordinate 5,230,398 of NC_135427.1, forward strand.
TTGTCAGGGGAGAGTCTTGGTTGGCAGCAACTTCACTGCTAGGTTTGTCGCTTGTCGAGATTGAATATTTATTGAATTGCTTTGCAGCTTCAAAAGAGTTTTCCTATTTGAAAGTGCTATTCTCCCTTTAAAGCCTTAAATTGTCGCCGGGTTTCTCTGGAACGTTTCAATTTTGCCACTGCTAGTAGTGTCGACGGATGGCAGGTAGATGGACAGCAAAATAAGGCCAATACAAAAAAAAATGTTTTTTTTTTCTTCTTTTTTTTAAAGGGGTCATTTAAAAAGTATTAGGTGTTCTCACTGCGAGATTGAGCTGGTTTTGAAATGGCACCGCGTTGCAAACCGCCTTCGATCGGCGCAACGCGCGTCATCGCCGTTTGCGCAACTCGCCTCCTTCCCTCATCGTTGCTGATTACAGCTCATCAAAACATGCCGCACGCAAACGGCGGTTTAATACTTTAATATTCTTATTTTTATAGCACCCGTTTAATGATGTCTCAGCCTCCTAAAGGGGATTTTAAGTCAATGAGGCAAAGAGTGCTACTTCTGTGCCTGCCAGGCTTCCTGTGATGTTCCCTCAAGGGGCTCGACAGAAGAGACAAGACCGGCAGTGAAATACAATTTTAGAGTGGGCATTTCTCCAGATGTACGTTTTGGTATTTTTAGTCCATATCAACTGAGCAAATAAAAGATAAATAAATAACAAACAATTAAAACCATGGTACAGTTATATGATTTTTTTTTTCTATTTCACTCATATTTTTTCAGCTTTACTCTTTTTTTTTTTTTTGTGTGTGTGTGCAAAGGGGCTTATGTTTTTAGTAACTAGGATGTATACAGTTACCTTGAAGGTTAACGGTCACACGTGCACAAGCACACCTGGGAGCTGCCCACTACGGTTCCAGCCTTGTACTTTTGGCAGCTGAGATCAGCTCCAGTGGAGCAGTCTGGAAGGTTTGCATTTTTCAAGGTCACTGAGGCCTTATGCTATGAAGTCAGTGTCAGTAAACCTCTCGGTTAGGAGTGTAACGATATTTCGATATCACGGTAAATCGTGATATGTTCTCGACGGATAGATTATTGATACGCCCACGCCCAAGTATCGATATTTGTAGTTAATATACAGCCACAATAATGTCTCCAATTGTTCATTACTTATTGAGCATTTTCTTGGCGGGCCACTAGGGGGAGCGCCTCATAAGCGTGGCGGGGGAAAAATCACCACCACACATTAACAGAAGCCCAGACGTGGAAATTGAGAAGGAGTTCATGTGTATACATCCTGTATTTATATAGTGCATTTTCTTGAGTGACAACAGAAGACGCAAAGTTGTCGATGTTAAGAACACATTTGTTTAAAAAAAATACACTAAAGTACTCACTATGAAGAAGACAGTTTTAATATTGTGTTTCAGTAATGGCACAAAAAGAAAGTACTTTCTCGTTGAAAAAAACATGAGTTTATGTCTTGAGTAGTTACATCGTAGATGATCTTGGATTTATTACCGGACCAATATATCGATAATCACGGTATCGTCATATCGCGAGATAATCGTTATCGTGAGCCTTGTATCGCATATCGTATCGATTGTGTTGCTGCTAATCTTTTTGTTCTGTTGGTGGTGTTGTGTTTCTGTAAAGCGCTTTGTGACAGCTCAGGCTGTTTGAAAGCACTGACTTGACTTGACTTGAACTGACTTGACCTGACTTGAATTGACTTGACTTGAACTGACTTGACTTGACTTGACTTGACTTGACTTGAACTGACTTGACCTGACTTGAATTGACTTGACTTGAACTGACTTGACTTGACTTGACTTGACTTGAACTGACTTGACCTGACCTGACTTGACCTGACTTGACCTGACCTGACTTGACCTGAATTGACTTGACTTGAACTGACTTGAACTGACTTGAACTGACTTGACTTGACTTGAACTGACTTGAACTGACTTGACCTGACCTGACCTGACCTGACTTGAGGTACCCAGAGGTTCCCACCCCTACTCTCCCTAGCATATTAGTCATTGTTTGATGTTTCTAATGTTGACCCGGTTTAACTTCTAGCCTTCCTCTCCCACCAGACTTTGACTTCAGCGTGCCCGGCTCCATGAAACTCCACAATCTGATCTCCAAACTGAAGAAGTGGATTAAGATCCTGGAGGCCAAGACCAAGCAGCTGCCCAAGTTCTTCCTCATTGAGGAGAAGTGCCGCTTCCTCAGCAACTTCTCCGCTCAGACCGCCGAGGTGGAGATCCCGGGGGAGTTCCTCATGCCCAAGCCGACGCACTACTACATCAAGATTGCCAGGTGACAGGCGCTGGAAAATCTCATATCGAAACGTTCGTTACCCATAAACATAAATATGATTTCCTGGTCTGTTCCGCTCTTCAGGTTCATGCCCAGAGTGGAGATTGTTCAGAAGCACAACACCGCAGCACGGCGGCTGTACATCCGGGGCCACAATGGCAAGATCTACCCCTACCTGGTGATGAATGACGCCTGCTTGACCGAGTCTCGACGCGAGGAGAGGGTTCTGCAGCTCCTTCGGCTCCTCAACCCGTGTCTCGAGAAGAGAAAGGAGACCACCAAAAGACATCTCTTCTTCACTGGTAAGACCACAGAAAAAGCACTGGCGTTTCAAATGTTGAGCAGATTTACAGCGATGTTTAAAGTGCAGTCATTTTAGAGTAATTACTTAAGAAACTTAACTCAATCAAACCGAAAAATGTGTATAAATCCGTTTTTTTTTTTTTTTTAATGCTTTGTCCTTCACTTCCAAAACATATTATTTATACCTTGATGCAACTTATAATGACATGAAGAGGTGGCTGAAAGCAATGGTAGTTATTACAAAAAAAAACATCCAGCAGGTGGCAGCAGAGAAAAAGATCAGCCAGGACCATGTTGCAACCAATTCTTTTTGCCAGTGTTTTCACCAGGAATGTGAATAATAATGAAACTTTGATATGTTATAATGCTAATTGCTGCAAAACGGAAACAGATACAAATATATATTTTTTTCCTGATGGATGAAGAGACTCTAATCTTTCTTTTGGTAGGTTCCATGTTTTTGTAGCAGTAGAACACAATATTCTGTGGGACTTACAAAATCAGTCTTCAGGCTTCAGGCTGGGAGTGAATGAGTTAAAAGGAGTGTAAAACATTGAATTATAGATTTATGTTTAGGGTTTTTTTTGCCACTAGATGGCATTAGTGTTGTACATTGGTGACAGGAACAGTACATTTTTCTTTTCAAATTCAGAGTAATTGTTTGACTTGTAGCCACAACTTACAACTACCGGTAGTCACCAGTCCCCACAAATATAATTTTTTATCACATTCATTATTACTTCATTGTGTTGTAGTGACTCATTTGCACGATTTTGTATGTAAAATAAATGTTCAGCTGTGATATTTTTTTTTCTCCCAGCTTCTAACCCGTGTGAACTTATTTGTGGATTTTCACAATCCGAGCAGCATCACGTTCCTGTCTATTTTTAGCTTCTCTTTTCAGCTGAATCGTGGTTATGGTTGATGAATTTTTCAATGAGCTCCAATTTTTAAATTCACACACATCGAAGCATTTTAATCTGTATTCATCCGCACACCCTCATCATCGGTTTGCGCACCTTCTATAGAGGTTAGAGAATTTTACCGAAAATGTGATTACAGTAAACCTTTGGAAATCAGGAACGCTGCATTCCACTCAGAACGTCATGTGACTCGTTTCTTTTTTTTCTCTCCGTCTGCCTCCGGCACACCACACCAAATTTCAGTTCCCTCTCAAGCCCGCTGTGTCCTCCCGCAACATTCCCCTGTGGTTTGCCTCCACCCAGATGTTTGCCTTCCTCTCCATTTTATGCACTCGATTGGTTTGTTTAAGGGGCACGTAAGGATGCGGAATTCAACGGTGCATTTCAACACAACTCCTCAAATCTGGCATGGCCGGTGTTGTTTGGAATTGAGCGGCCGGCGGATGTAAATGTTTAGGTTTGCTTGCCTTTGACTGTGCGGTGCAACTCGCAGCCGTCTTTGACCCTGTTTGGTTTTAGACGCCGTCAGCTCGAAAATATTTCAGTTGCACAGCTCAGTCTGCGGTTGAACTGATACTGTTGACGTGCCATTGAAGAACAGTTTATGTTTAGCTCACCTTCTTCATCTCTAACCCAACCTCTTTTTATTTTATTTTTTTTCTAGTGCCGAGAGTGGTGGCGGTGTCTCCTCAGATGCGGCTAGTGGAGGACAACCCTTCGTCTCTGTCACTGGTGGAAATCTACAAGCAGCGTTGCGCCAAGAAGGGCATCGAGCACGACAACCCCATTTCCAGATATTACGACCGCCTGGCCACCGTGCAAGCCAGAGGCACACAGGCCAGCCACCAGGTATGGAGGACACTTGAAATGTACGTTATGGACACAATTAAATTGCGCTCATTAACTCATTCACTCCCAGCCATTTTCATGTTCTATTGCGATAAAAACATGGAACCTAACAATAGAAAAATGTCTCTTCTTTCATCAGGAAAAAAAGAACACGGTGTATTTTTTTATCTGTTAGAATTAGCGTTAGAATTAGCGTTAGAATTAGCTAAGTTTCACCATTATTCACAAACCTGTTGAAAATACTTGGTAATAACTACCATCGTTTTAAGCGACCACTTCAGGTCAGAAACTGCATCAAAGCCTTCATACAAAAACTCTAGCAAACAAAAACCTAAAAAAACGTATAAATACGTTTTGGGGAGTGAATGAGTTAATGAGGCAAACGCTCGGACGTCCATCCAGTGCAAGTGAACTCGGCCTCATATGGAGGACCAAAACTGCCAAAATTAAAAATAAATACATGAATAAAATAAAAACAGATACAAAAAAAAAAAAAACGAATTCAAAAATGAAATACAAAAAACAAATATATATTAAAGAAATATATTAGGGGTGGTAAGAAAAATCTATTCGGCAATATATCGCGATATTAAAGCGCGTAGTAGATATTTAAAATTATTTTTTGATGAAAATATTCAACAAAAAGTCTTACTTAGGGTTAGGGTTCGGACTTTAAGGATGGAAGAATGTTTTTTTTTGTTTTTTTTAATCGAAAATTAAGCCTTAAAATTTGATCTTAATGCTGTTCAAACATGAAACAGATTGCAACCCGTTTGTTAAATACAGTGTTGAAGTTTCATATAAAATACATGATCATACAAATATTACAGTGTACAAGTTTACTGATTAGTATTTTCTAAATTTGAGTTAAAAAAAAAATTGAAATACAGTAATTGACTCACAGATTTATATCGGGAATCAAATTGCCAGTAATTTACACACATACATGTGTGTGTGTATATATATATATATATATATATATATATATATAATTTTTATTTTTATTTTTTTTATTTTTATTAAATTTATTTAATATAATAATAATAATTTCATGCTTAATTTATACAATTTATTTATTTTTTGAATTATATTTATTATAGCAGTTTTTATTTTCACTTGTATTTGTTTTTTTTTTAAATATGCATTTATTTTTAATGTTGGCAGTTTTGGCCCTCCATAGCATTTTTTTTGGGGGGGGGGGGAAATAATACTAACCATTATTTCTTCTGCACTTCTCCCCGTGGCCCCCAGGTGCTCCGGGACATCTTGAAGGAGGTCCAGGGCAACATGGTGCCACGCAGCATGCTGAAGGAGTGGGCCCTCCACACCTTTCCCAACGCCACCGACTACTGGACCTTCCGGAAAATGTTCACCATCCAGCTGGCTCTCATCGGCCTGGCTGAGTTCATGCTCCATCTGAATCGGCTCAACCCAGAGATGCTGCAGATTGCACAGGTAGGGCAACGGCTTTCAAAAAAATAAATGAAGCATAAATGGTCTTTTTTTTTATTTGATTTTTCCCAAATTTAACATAAAGGCACATGCTCATATCGATGCGTTGAGATCACCATTACCTCCTCTCCATCCGTCTTTATTGACTCATCCTTCTCCCCCGTGACATTCACATTCCCGTCTATCAGTCAAGCAGCCGCTATAAATGCAACGGATGTTTTGACACAACGTTCATATGCACTCCCTCGATCAAAGATGTTTCAATTTCCCCGTTCAGATGGCGTCTTCAAAGTCGTTTATGAAAGATCATCGTGTCACTCGGCCGCCCGTCCCCTCTGATCCCAATCGCCCTTTGCTGACAGGCGTTCCTCCGGGCAGCTAAAGCGCTGGTATTAAGCCCCCAGCTCTGCCTGTTCCATTCGGCAGATCCCATTAGACACACGGGGATTACGTGCCAAGATGGAGACTGCAAGGACAGAGGACATCAGCGACACGTGACCCGCCCTGTTTAAATAGAAACGTCACGTTACCTAGCTTAGGACCTTATTTACGTTTTAGCACTTTGTAAGCACCGTTGACGAACGATGAATATTAACAGCTGGATGTTGTTGGTCGTCCGACCCGCCCCCCTTGACGAATAGAATTCACCACATGTTCCTCGTCCAAATGTAGTCCCCAGTCTGTCCCTGACCAACAGGCTTAGCAACTTTGCTAGGAGAAACCCTGCCATCATTTATTTCAAGTCTGGCAGTGGTGTCCAAAATACGGCCCGGGGGGCCATTTGCGGCCTGTCATCCATTTTTCTGTGGCCCGTGACAGATACTAAAAATGGCAGTTGACAGTTGAAATAATAAAAAAATATGGGGTGTCGAGACAAATAAATCGGTTAATATGCTGTAGCATTTTTCTGGATATGCAAAAGCACAAAAAATATTTGTACCATTATTTTAAAGACTAAATACAATTTCTCTTCATAACATATGTGGTCCACTACTTATGCTTTAATGCCGTCGCATGTGGGAAAGGAGAGCCAAAATGCCCTGATGTTGGCTACTTTTCGTCTGGAAATGGCCCAGAATTGCATTTTGGTTTTTCGGCTGAAAGATGTTTATGGCCAAAGCAGCAAGATCCTGTGATGACGCAACAGTTTCAATTTTTAGCTTTGGCTTCCTCATTTCCTGTTTCAGCCAAGAATTTTAATAATAATAATAAACTAAAAAATAATAAATAAAAACAGCGAGATTCAGAATCGATTCTCGATTCAAAATTATTTGATTGACAAATGATTTCTGCTTCAATTTACAGATTTGCACAACATTGTCATGATGTACTCCAGTCTGCTTTGCAAGACAAAATGACAAATAGAGACAATAAAGTGTCTTTTTTTTTTTTTTTCTTAATTGTTTAAACATTTATTAATTTTGTATTGCAAGTGCCTTTTTCCACAAAAACAGCATGTGGGCTACAATTGCCTTTTTCCCTTCTTCATTTCTAATTGAAATAAAATCGATTTTTGGATATTAATATCGATTCGATTAATACATGAGAATCTCGATTCTTTAATGAATCGATTTGTTGGCACACCCCTAATGCAAACGCGCCGGCGAATCGCCATCCCTCGCTTTTGGCGAGAACGCGGGCTGTGAAATCAAAGCTCTCACCCTTCGGTATAAGGGAGCTTATCATGAGCCGAATGGCGGCTTGTGTCGAAGTCTTCTCGCCCTTAAATGCAGGCTTAAAGATGAAAACTTGGGCCGTATATATTTAAGTCCGGCAGGGAGGAGAGCGAAATGAGGATTATCGATGTTCAGCTGCTGATAGTTTTGACGCGTGACTGTGTCTGAGAGGACGGATCAATAACGGCCCGTTTCGTAGGCCGCCCTTTCCTAAAGTGTCCCATCAGCTCACGCGCACTCTCAAGGTTGGACGCGCCGCTCAACCGTCTCCACGCTTGCCGGCAGGACACGGGCAAGCTCAACGTCTCCTACTTCCGCTTCGACATCAACGACGCCACGGGCGACCTGGACGCCAACCGGCCGGTTCCTTTCCGCCTGACGCCCAACATCTCCGAGTTCCTCACCACCATCGGCGTCTCCGGGCCGCTCACCGCCTCCATGATCGCGGTGGCGCGCTGCTTCGCGCAGCCCAACTTTAAGGTGAGCGCTCGTGGAAGGAAGTTTGTGTGAGGATTCATTTGAGCGTTTGTTTATCTGCATGAGTGGTTTGTGTGTGTTGGGCGTATATGTTGTAGGGATGTAACAATAAGGGCAATACCGTGATATCGTGATATTAAAACTGCCACAATATCGTCGTCGTCATGTGCACAATATTTAAAAGGAACACAAAAAAGTAAAAAAAAAAAAAAAAAAAAAAAGTCAGGTTGATTCCCATTTGTGCAGTTCTAGCACCCTCTAAGTGGCTAGTTTATTAGTTCAATTTAATTTTCATTCGGGATGTTTTGTGCTTCTATGTTTAAAATCTATTCTAATTGTCCGATGAAGGGGAACCTAATTTGCTTGTGAAGCCAACAAGCGTCTCAATATTGTTATTAGAGATTGTCGGTGCTTTATATGCATTGCTGTTATGTACAAAAGCACAATATTGGGATTTTTTTAGTATGAGCTCTGATAATGTATTTTTTTTTTTTTTAACTGCAAATGTGTATCGTCTTCAAATGTCGGTCTATCACTAGTAATAATTACAATCACGATTAGGACAATCATTCATTTTTTTGGTGCGAAACAAGAAAATGTTTAAACATGAAAAAGTTAAAGAAAAGTAACATTATTTTGAAACACTAATTATGCAAGTTCGTTTTCTATAAAACTAAATGTATTAAACTTGTAATTGGTAAGATAAAATAAAAAGCTGCAAATGTATAAATTTAAGCAACTCAAACAAGTTCAGCAACTCAAAATTATTATTCATAAATATATATATATATTTTTTTTTTTACGATTATGCTGATTTTGAAATTGCCCAACACAGCAAAGCACACGTCAAATCTTGACTTTTCGAAATCAATATTGTGTGTTACTGCATCCACACACATGCGCAGCCTTATTCCATCCTGACCATGACAGATTTTGGGCCAAGTATGCTCACGTATAATGTTACGCATTACGTCATCACCTCAATTTTGCGATATTTCAAATTCGTATCACCCAAAAAATATACACCGGTAATATCGTAGACAATATGATATGGTGCGTTTGTGTGTCTATGCATTCATGTGATTTTTGCATGTAGGTTTGCGTGTCCGCATGTGTATCTGTGTACATGCGCGTTGGTTTGTGTACGTGTCTGTATGTATTTGTGCGTTTGTGTCTCGCCATGTGTGCGTGCGTCGGCACTTCTGTAACGTTCAGATATTTTTCACTTCCATTATGATGCAACAGCAAGCCATGAAAATGTTGCCTTACATTCAGCAGAATTGCAAACATGTCACAGATTAACAGCAGGTGCTCTTTTTTTTTTTTTTCTCCATCTTGCGTATTTTCCAACAATTGTAGTTGTCCCGTTGCTTACCCGGCACCTTTTGAGTCTCGACAAAATGTTTGTTTTAAGCAAAGGCAGCGCATCGACTAAGCAGCAGGCTTCGTTTTAGCTCACATAACCCGGCAGGGTGCTAACGACGGCCATGTGGAGTGTTTTGGTAAAGCAGAGGTCTCCACATGCTAATAGGCGGAAAGCATGTGGGCTCGTCCAGGCTGCCGTGGTCACCAGGGGGCAACGCCAATATGTGACAATCATCCGGGTAAACAAGCATTTTAGCAACCTAGCAGAAGCGACGTCACATGCTGGAACCGTCGACCTAGTTAGGTGACGTAACTGATGTTGCGGTTCAAGCTGGTTGCGTGTTTCAAGTCACCATAATGAGCTGCTAACGCCGCACACTTTTCACCACTAGGGAAACTGGCACGCCCGAAATCGGAGTTTGCCTTTTGTGTTTGTTTGACATAAGCCTTATATACAATAGTTTTCATTTTAAACACGCGACTGCGGAAAAGGCTCGCCTCCAGATTGGTGCCCATATAAACAACATTCTCAGACGCATAATGATGACTTTGACATAAACCCGGACGGTTCTCCAATTAGCTTGGAATCTCATAAGCAGCGATAATGTGGCGGCTGCCAGCCACATTTTTGGTTAAGACGCAAATCATTCACACCCGTTGTCAAAGTAAATACATATTTCTATTTGGGTTTGTTTTGTTTTCTGACGGATGACGTGCAATTCAACAATATTCACAGTGGTGTGTCTTGTTTTGTTTTTTGTTGTATTTGGAAATAGGGCTGCTTGATTAATTATTTTAGTAATAATTGAAATAACGATTATGTTTTGATACAAAACAAGAAAATGCTTAACTCTTTAATGGCCCGACTAAGAAATTGTCATTGGGGGTGAAAAAAAATGCCTTGCATCTCACGAACAACAAAAATACGTCTAAATTTAAAAAAAATATTAAAATTAGTTAATGAGTTGAAGTTCACAACCAAACAAATGTCTAAAATTTGTGTGCCAAACGGATACCGTGGCATTTAAAGGATTACATTTAAAACTATATTAAGACTAGGGTTGTTTTTTCTTTCTTTTTTTTTTCTTTCTTTTTTTTTAATGATTATGCTGATTTTGTAATCCTGGAGTGTAATAATTGAAATTCTAATTTAATTTTAATTAATTGCACAGCCCTATTTAGAAAATTATGGAAATTACAGAATCCCAGTTTTCTAGGATCGACGGACGGATGGATGGACGGGCAGATGGATAGATGGACGGATGAACGGATAGATGGATGGTTGGATGGACGGACGGACGGATTGATGGACGGACGGACGGACGGATGGACGGATGGATGGATAGATGGACGGATGAACGGATAGATGGATGGTTGGATGGACGGACGGACGGATTGATGGACGGATGGATGGACGGACGGACGGATGGATAGATGGACGGATGAACGGATAGATGGATGGTTGGATGGACAGATGGACGGATGGACCTTTTAAAACCAAAACTACAATTTGACCTGTGACAAAAAAAATGACTTTAACCACCAAGTTTTACATTTTTTGTAAATAACGGGTCCTCAAAAAAAGGATACAAATCTAAAACAAACATCTAAAACCACGAAAGAACGGTGAAGAGCAAACCACTGGATTATGCCGTCCGTCTATGACGCAATTACAAGCAAAACAGGGCACAAATTCAATTGCTCTCTTTTTTTGTTTTTTTTTCCCCTCCCAGGTGGACGGCATCCTGAAGGCCGTCCTGCGCGACGAAATCATCGCCTGGCACAAGAAGACGCAGGAGGACACGTCCATGCCCCTGTCCCCGGCCGGCCAGCCCGAGAACATGGACTCCCAGCAGCTGGTGTCGCTGGTCCAGAAGGCCGTCACCGCCATCATGAACCGCCTGCACAACCTGGCGCAGTTCGAGGGGGGCGAGAGTAAAGTCAACACGTTGGTGGCCGCCGCCAACAGCCTGGACAACTTGTGCCGGATGGACCCTGCCTGGCATCCGTGGCTCTAAAAAAAAAAAAAAAAATCTTTGACATATTTTGCAACATTGATTTGTTATCCATCCTAGTAGCACAACTACTAGCGTTAATTTTGGTGTTGAGCCGAGTCGTTTCTAGTGCAGGAGTTGAATTGCGTACTAGTAGTGTGGAAAAACATTTTTTTAGGACAAAAAGCATCTTAGCATCTCATCACCTTCCTCAAATAGTGGCCTAAAAATGGTTATCCATTATTTTTGGAAGGCGACAAATATGAATAAATGTTGAAATGTTTTTATAAAGATTTCATTGTTAATGCGAGCTGGATGGGTCATGACGGTTCCACTTTGTACAATCAATCAACCTGTATTTATTTTTCTAACTAAAATGTTTTTGTTACAGATTTTGAACTACAACATGGTTAAAAAAACAAACAAACAGATGTTTCATCGTTTTGTGCCTAGCGCTTATTTTTGTTACAGAAGCCCGCCTCCCAGTTGTTGCACATGAGCATTTTGTTTTAATAAAATGCAGTTTTTGAACAAAAAAAACATGACGTTAGATTTGCTGATACGTGCAGAAACTTTCTTTTCAGCTGTGCCCGTCATTAAAAAAACAAAAAAACAAAAAAAAAAACTTCCAATTACTTCTCTCCTTAGTTTCTTGAAGTTGGTTATAAAATTGCAATAATATCCGCTAATCGCCATCTGTGCCTGACTCTCCCGCATCACTTTGTCGCCGTCATAATCGCCCTGAAGGACGAGCTTCCTGGATGTTATCGTGATCGTAACTCACGCTGTGAAACGACGTTTCGGAACTTGATTGCAGTCATCCCGCAGCCGCTCGACGGTTACGGAGCGGCGGCGGCGGCGGCGGCGTTGCTCTCTCGTCGGCCGACAATAACCTTGGGGGTCATTCCCTCCCCACCCCCCCGATTCGAAAGCTCTGTGGAAGTGTGTTGAGGCGTTTTGCCTCCTCCCCTGCCGCTTGATGAATGTTGGCCTTTAGATCTCCCAGCAGGCCGCCCGCGCTTGACTTACACGCGCTGTCGGACGGCCCATAAACACGACTTCCAGCTCCACTTACAACAATTGCATCCTTTTGCCTCGACATATTTGCAACAACAAGCTAACGTGACAGAATTCTCTCACATCCGCACGCTATGAATGTATCAGTTCCATTTGGGCAGGGGTCGGCAAACTTGACTGTCAAAATGAGACATTTTTAGGCCAAATAAAAAAAATTGTCTGAAGCCATAAAACATTGTGATGAATGAAAGAGTGTTAGTCCAATAAGAGCTAATTACAACTGCACCATAAAAATCCAATCATTTTCTTCTCCCTTTTTTTGTGTTTTTGGATTTTTATTTCTTATTTATTTTTAATCATTTTTAAAATGTTCTGCCTTTCTGTAAAATTTTTGGCAATTTTATGTCCATATGGTAATTTTATGCCTCTTCCTTTTTTGGGACATTTTATAGCTATTTTTTATTTATTTATTTATTTATATATATTTTTTTGACATTTTCAGATTTTTTTTTGCTAGCAATTTTATGACATTTTAGTGGACATTATGTAATTTGGGGGGGATTTATTTTGTTTTTGGACATTTAATAGTTTATGAACATTTTATTTTCTGCCCTTTTTTAAAAATATAAATAAATAAATTGACATTTTTTAGCAATTTTCTGGACATTTTATGTAATTTGGGGATTTCTTTTGTTTTTGGATATTTTATAGTTTATGAGTATTTTATTTTCGGCCTTTAAAAAAAAAACTTTCTGGCAATTTTGTGGACATTTTATGTAATGTGGGGTTTTTATTTTGTTTTTGGATATTTTATAGTTTATGAATTTTATTTTCTGCTTTTAAAAAATCAATTCTATGACCTTTTTTTTTTTTTTGCAATTTTGTGGACATTTTATATAATTTTGGGGATTTATTTTGTTTTTGGACATTTTATAGTTTCTGAACATTTTAGTTTCTGCCTTAAAAAAAAAAAGATTAAATTATCTGACATTTTTGGCAATTTTGGACATGTTATGTTAATTTTCTGCTTTTCCTCTTCCTGTTTGGATATTTTGTGGTCACTCTGGACATTTTTAGGCAATTTTTTTTAAAACTTACATCTATCTTTTGTGTCTCTTTTTTTTTTCGACAACTTAAAAAATTTGGACTGACATTTTAAAAAAAATATTTAGTCATTTTTTAAAATTTAATCATTAATTGAATAAATAACTTAAAAAAATACAAATGTTTATTAAAAATAATTTATTTAATTTTATTTACATTTATTTTAATTTAATATTTAAAATGATTATTTTCTACTTTTTTTTTTTTCCCAAATATTTTTTTTTAGATCCCAGGGAGCCACTTGTGGCTCCAGCTGTTTCTCTACCGTTGTAATGTGTAATTCATATAACTCGTGAAAAATCGTTTAAAAAAGAAAGAAAATGTACACGTAATGTTCCGCAAGCAGTGTATATTTGGGAACCACAATGCTGAGGTGATTAGTAAGGAAAATAAGCAAGGGCGCGTCAAAAATGGGAGCTCAATCAAGGTAGAGTGCTGAAAAGCCTTGATAAGAGCTGACAAACAATCTGATAAGCCAGCGCGAGCAGGAGAGGCCAAAATGGTGGCTGATTGCTGATTTGAAGCACCTGCGCGACCAGGTGAGCAGCGCGGCTAATGAGGTGGGTGTGTCTGAATGGAACAATGGAGAGGTGAATGGGAAAACAACACTCGGGGAAACAACGGAGCCGAATTGTGACAGGTAGCTTGACTGTTTTTGTTTGGGGGGGGTTTTCCTCAAAGTGTTCATAACTTTCTCTACCCTCACTAATGTTGCATTCGAGGAAGGTGGGAAGTTGGACATATTCCGCTTGGAATCTCCCAGTTCCGACCTGATAGTAACATATAATAGTTAGCTAGCTACTATCAAAAACTACTAGCTAGCGACTAGCAATTAACTGCATGAAATTACAACATAATATCGTTTAATTGAGTTCCAACCTGTCTGTAATGTAGAAATAATTGTTTCACTTTAAATTATGATTTTCATTTGTATCAGTTTTTCAACTGACACTTTGAATGACGGTAGGAAAGCTGTTAAAGTGTAAAAAATATTTAAGCAACAAAACAACTCGCGTTGTGCAAGTGCTGTACGAACAAAATGGCCGGTTGATGTAAGTGAAATGAAGGCTGGAATGTCACCATTTCACCAACTTTTTTTCTTTTTTTTTCCCCCCTTGCCGTCGCCTCCTCTTTCTAGTGAGGAAAAGGGTGGCGGTGATTGATGCGCTCCAGTGGGAGTGAAGGTGTGGGCACCGGATCAGCACAGAGCCCATACCTCAGAGGACAAACACAAATAGATCGCAAATCGCCATCTTCCCCCTCCACTGGTCCTTATCCTCTGAGGATGATGGGTAAGCGTGTGTGTGCGCGTGTGCTTTCAGAGTAAAACAATAATATCAATATGGATGATAATGTAGATGCTTAATGGTAGTTCTTTTTTCTTTCTTTTTCTCTTTTTCTTTTTTTCTCTTTTTCTTTTTTTTCTCTTTTTCTTTTTTACTTTCTCTTTTTTCTTTCTTTTTTTCTTTTTTCTTTTTTTCTTTTTTCTTTCTCTTTTTCTTTTTTTTCCTCTTTTTCTTTTTTTCTCTCTTTTTCTTTTTTTTCTCTTTTTCTTTTTTACTTTCTCTTTTTTCTTTCTCTTTTTCTTCTTTCTCTTTTTCTTTTTTCTTTCTCTTTTTCTTCTTTCTCTTTTTCTTTTTTTCTCTCTTTTTCTTTTTTTTCTCTTTCTTTTTTACTTTCTCTTTTTTCTTTCTTTTTTCTTTCTCTTTTTCTTTTTTTCTCTCTTTTTCTTTTTTCTCTTTTTCTTTTTTACTTTCTCTTTTTTCTTTCTTTTTTCTTTTCTTTTTTTTTTCTCTTTTTCTTTTTTCTTTCTTTTTCTTTCTTTCTTACGTTCTTTTTCTTTTTCTTACGTTCTTTTTCTTACTTTCTCTTTTTCTTTCTTTCTTTCTTTTTCTTTCTTTCCTACTAAAGCATATAATTGCTCCTTTATCTACATTCAGTTTGTCAGCAGATCTATACTATTTTTATTTTTTTTAAATATACAATTTACAAGCCGTAGTTGGGTAATTTATTAGGGCCCGAGCAGCAATCGCTGCGAGGTCCATTTTTGTTCCTGAAGGAATTCTTGTTTGTTGTTGTTGTTGTTGTTATTTTTCTTTCTTTTTTTTCTTTTTTTTCTTTTTTTTCTTTCTTTTTTTTCTTTTTTCTTTTCTTCTTCTTTTTGTTTTTCTTCTTTTTGTTTTTCTTCTTTTCTTCATCTTCTTCTTCTTTGTTGTTGTTCTTCTCTGTAAACAATCACATTTTTGAGACACTAAATGTGAACGAAAACTCGCCAAACTTTACACACAGAACGGGCCTGGCGAAAAATTTGATATTTTAATATCGCCATACATGATAACTGAAAAATGGGTCTTTAGCGCCCCCTACTTAGGTTTAATTTTATTTTATTTTTTATTTTTTTATATTTTTAATTTATTTTTTGCAGTGACTTGCAAGCAGGAATTTGAGATGCATGCTCAACAACTTCAAAAAGAGGCTTCAAGCCGTTTAATTTTTAAGTTTGCCATAAATGCAAGAAATAAACACATTGTATATTTAAATTAAAACTATTTAGTTTTGCCTTGGAAAAGTCCGTGTAGCTTAATGCTAACACAATGCTAACGACTAGCATCTGCATGACAACATATTTGAAGTGTTGTAAACAGAAAGTAAAACTAATAATGTATTTGAAAGTGTGAAATGAGTAATAAAATAATAATAATAATAATAATCATGGGCACTTATTTTGTATCGTCAAATTACCGTAGTTTACCAAGTTACAGTGGTTGAAACGCTTGTTTGTTTGCATTACTGCCCCCTGGTGGCCAAGTTGCACACCAGAAGAAACCGCAATGAATTAAATATGATTGGGGGGGGGGGGCGTTTAATTCCTTACATTCTGACCGAATGTTTTTTTGTGTAGTGCATATTTTATCAAATATATATTCCAATTTTTGTTTTTAAGGTGGTTTTGTGGAAGGTTGGTTGTAACCATTGGTTGTCTTGTGATGTCAAAATTGTTAAAAACAGGTGAGTCTAGCCCATTTTTGAGAAAATGAATCCAAACACTCCCAAAATTTGATATTTAAGATGTTATTTACTGTATTTTAAATGTACTGTATCATTTTTTTTTTTCAGTACATTTGATCCCTAATGTCATTTTTGTTTTGACCTCCCCATAAAAATGAACTTGTCTGTCAAATGTGGTCCCTTGACACAGCGGCCCACCCCTCACTTTAATGTGCATGTGGCACATATTGATAAAAATTGCGGCTCACGCGATCTCAGGGGCCACACGGACGAGAACCGACGAGAGCGCGACCAACTGGCTAATCCCGTTTCCCCCTCCAATTCCATCATCCGACTCCTCTTCAGTCGTCACAGCCGGCATCCGATGGTTTATTATCTCATTGTTTCAGGCCTTGTTGCGCCGTGGGGGGGCGTGCACAATTCTTTTTGGTGTCCTCGTGTAAACAAACAGTATTAATCAAACGACAACGACGTGTTTATCTCCATTGGAGGAAGCGGCTTCATCTCATATCTAACGGCGGAAGATTTGTTTTTGTTGCTCGCCAGTGGAGTCCCATTAGGACTTCTAATGACATTTTCACTTGGAGGAGTGCAACTCCATCGGCTTTGTGTCTCAAATCTGCTATTCCAATTTTTAATTGCCCAAGTGGGATGCAGCAATCAAAGTCACTTTATGTCTCGGTGACAGCGGCGCGGTGGCACACAGCAGCCTTGCTGGAAATAAGTACAATTTGTTCTCGAGGCTTAATTTTAAACGGAGAGACTGCAAGAGGAAAGTTATAGAAATTTGTATTAAAGTAGCAGCAGAACATTTGATTGGCTACTCAAGCCTATTTAACGAGAATAAACGAGCTACTTAGAATAGATGCCGTAATTATTTCTAAATTATCTTCGTTTAAATGAATAAAACAGAACTCCCTTTCCAATTAAAAAGATACTTTTGGAGACATTTATGAAGTAGGATTTTTTCTTCTTCTGTTATATATATTAGGGGTGTCAAAATTAGTGAGTTAATTTAAGTTCCATTAACGTCACTAATATCCACGTCAAAATTTAGCAGTAATAAACGTAACTAGACTAATTGCAATTTATGGAGAAATTGCGTGGGAATGCTGAATGCTAAGATTTGAATGCATGTGGAATGCTTATGAAGTCAATTGAGAGATAAATTATGAAATTCTAACTTAAGTTATATATACGGAAGTGGGCGTGGAAAGGGGGGGGGAGTTGATATTAAATGTTAAATTGTGCAAATACTGTAAGTAATGTGGAATCAGACAATATATACCCCGGGAGGTGTGAATTTTTGAAGCTAGTTGAAATTTGAACAATGTAGTGTGGAAGTGTGGAGAATAAAAATCAAAATAACATATGTGGCAATGCTTCGGCATTCCCACAATAATAATGTATGTATTTATGGAGACTGGTGTCAAGTTGTATTTGAAAATATATATGAAAATGTGCACAATTTGACAAGTTACTTCATCTTAATGATTAAGAAAAATACACTGAGCTATCACTGTCTTACAAATCCAATTATGCCTTCTAGTGGCAGGAAAAGGACCAACACAAATTAATATCACACTTTTTTTTTCTTTTTTTTTTTTTTTTCTTTTTTTTTTTTAACAGTACATCTTATGTTAACAAGACTATGAAAACTTATTGTACATTTACAACAAATATCAAATTTATGTTTAATTGTGAGTTTATTGAAGTTAATTCCAGTTAAAAAAAATTAATTGCTTGACACCCTCAAGATTTATTTATTTTTTAAAAGCAAGCTCTATAGTGCACTTTGTTTGACTTTTTCACACCTTAAGATATACTAATCAAACCCGGTTCCCAGCCATTACAGTACCCACTCTCATTTTCTAATTGTGGGACTGCTGAAGCATTCCCACATACGTTATTGTGATTTTTTTTTTCTCCACACTTTTTTGCCATGTAACTGGTTCCACATTACATACAGTATCTGCACAATTGAATGTTAAATATCAACGTTTCCCCATTCATTTTCAATGGGATAGACATTGAACTATTTCCAGTAACCAGGAGGTTATCATGTCATAATTTGCCTCTCAATTTTCTTAAAAATATTGCATTCAGCATTCCCACGCAATTTCTCCGTAAATTGCACTTAGTCTAGTTATTGAAATAATTCAACCCAATTTGTTAAGTCCCTCACATTTCCCAGCGCTGCGTTTTAAGTTCTCTCGACTGCTGCCAGTTGGCGCCGTCAGCTGTGCTAAAGTATGGCGGAGAAAAGCTCGATTAATTATGGAGGCCACTTTGTGCTGAACGTTGAGCTGACACGGCGCGAAAGTTAAGTGTGCATAAACTGTCACGTTTGTCGATTTGCTATTGTTTAGACAGGAGGCGTATGCTGGGTGCGAGGGGGGGCCCATTAAATTTGAACGCGTTCGTGATGATCACGTTGCAGATGAAGTCTTAAAAACAGCAAGACAGGTGAAGTTGGAACCACCGTTTGGTGTTTTGCTTCCAATTACTATAATTGCACTTCAACTCCACCCTTCTTTCACATGATTCCTGTTACATTTGCTTTTGATGTTGAGCCACTATTATTTATTTTCCAGCACAAGTGACATGCATAGAAAATTGTGTGCACATGATTCCAGATGTCCAAATAACATTCAGCCATTTGATGTGTTGTGGTTGGGAAAGTGCCATCTGTTCATGAATAGATTTTAATGAATAGGGTATTATTTTCTGAAGTACATTTCAGTCAGAGATGTGTCCATACTGTTCAAATTAGTAGTTTACTACTTATTGGTCATTTGAAACAAAGCTTTCTGTTTAGATATTTGGAAAATCCTTCATACCAATATTTTACTTCCGGGGTGGGGGGGGCTTGAGATTAAAGTTAATAGTTAGCTACTTCGCTAACTACATACAATAATTAGCTACTTAGAAAACTACAATAATGTACTATTTAGCTACAATAGTGTACTAGTTGGCTAACTACTACACTAGTTGGCTACTTAGCTCAACAATAACTAGCTACTTGGCTAACGGCTATGGGAAAGAATCGTTGCCACTCGAAAACTAATTGCGACCGAGTTCTGTTCACGTGATTTTGTGATAGCAAAATTGTGTGCCATGTAAATTATGTAGATTCTAAAACGGGCTGCTGTGCTAGCGGACGTTAACGCCCTTATAAGTGTTATTACTTGCCATTCACAAATCCTTGTGCGCTCTCCGCCAATGTTGAAACTTGAAAAGAGATTAAAGTTAATAGTTAGCTACTTCGCTAACTACATACAATAATTAGCTACTTAGAAAACTACAATAATGCACTATTTAACTACAATAGTGCACTGCTTGGCTAACTACTACATTAGTTAGCTACTTAGCTAAACAATAGCTAGCTACTTGGCTAACGGCTATGGGAAAGAATTGTTGCCACTCAAACTCCTAATTACGACCGAGTTCTGTTCATGTGATTTTTGTTGTTATAGCAAAATTGTGTGCCACGTAATTGTGTAGATTCTAAAACAGCCTGTTGTGCCACCGGACGTTAACGCCCTTAACCCGAAAAGTTCTCTCGACTCTGAAACTCGGGTTATCAAAATAAATTCCCAGTTCTCCGGTAGAAAATAAGACACGAGGGGGCGTTCACATGTAATGTGGTATTTACCATAATTACGATACCACATGAAGGCAGCATTATTAGCTACTTTGCTGACTGCAATAGTTAGCTACTTGGCTAACTGCAATAGTTAGCTACTTGGCTAACTGCAATAGTTAGCTACTTGGCTAACTGCAATAGTTAGCTCCTTCGCTGACTACAAGAGTTAGCACACTAAACTAGTTAGTTCAGTAAAATAGAATAGAAAAGCTAGCTAATAATTATTTGTAGTTACATGTAGAGTCTCAAAGTAAACTAAACCTCGTCAAATATTATGCACCGTTATCTTTCAATTGTCGTCATATTTTCTATGTAGGTAATATTAAAACAATTGAAAAACAATGCATGTATTAGAATAGGAGGAACACGTTTCAGTGTTTTTTTTTCTTTTTTCTTTCTTTTTTCCCCATTTCAGGTAATTGATGGTCATGCCCATACTTGATTTAATATAAAAACAAT
The DNA here is from genome assembly GCF_051991245.1 of Festucalex cinctus. Lineage (NCBI taxonomy): Eukaryota > Metazoa > Chordata > Actinopteri > Syngnathiformes > Syngnathidae > Festucalex > Festucalex cinctus. The sequence goes on from NC_135427.1 coordinate 5,250,982, forward strand.
TACTCTTTATTATGTAAGAAATTATAATTAAAAATTATTTGTGCAAAACAAAAAGATATTTGTTGCATACTGTGCATGAAAATTGAAGTTGTTCCAACTCAAATTACCATTTTAGCCCCAAAAAAATGCAAGTTGTCTTTTTAAATGATATCAGAGCAATCTGATTGGACCCCTTTTACATGCTGAGAGCGTTTTATTTAATTTTTTATTTTTGCATCTTCGAGCATTCTTGACTCTCAGCAAAAAAATGCTGACGTGCATGTTAGTGAAGTCATGTTTGTTTTCAGGAAAACTGCCGTGGTTCCTGTTTGCTCCGCACTTGCGGCGACTTCGTTTCTTATCAGGCCTTCGTACGTAGCAGGTCACGATGGCGTGTTCGCCGCCACGCAGCGGAGCGATCGTGATGCCTCCCCGCCGCTTATGTCCTCATCAGACCGCTCGCGGAAAGCCGCTGAGCCCGGTTGACAACAACAACCCACCACTCGACCCCCAGCGCTCCGTTGCATCCTCTCCCTCGCTCTCCCTGCCTGCATCCGAGAAACGTGATTTAATTTGTTTGGTAATATCAGGATTGGCACGTTCAGCCCAGCTTCACTCCAAAGTGAAATTGGACAAGGGCATTGGAGCCTCGCTGTGTAAAAGTGCCTCACCTTGACAGCTGCTTGAGTGGGGAGCGGATTGCGGAGAGAATGAAGGATGTACCTGAGATGGAGGCTTAGGGGTGGGGGTGGGGGGGTGTAGTCAGTCAGACGCCGACTCACTCGTCTCGCTTGGGAGTTGCCTGCCAGCAAGGCAAGGAGCCACGCGGCTTTGAAGGCCCGAGCTCATTTGAAAGTGGAGACAAAGCACCAGGTGCAACTTACGGGGGGACCCCATCTGCTCCACAACAACATGCTGGAACTTGGCCAGTATGTCCAATTAGTTTCCAAGGAGACTTTTTTTTTCGGCACCTCATCCTTGTCAGGGGATTGATCTCATCGTAATTACATTTTTTGACAGCGCAGAGCTTCGCATGGAATCGAAGCGCGCACACAAGATTTTCATGTTCAGTACTCGTTTGTCTACTTGTACATTGTATAATTATTTCTTTTTAGTGATGTGAAAGTTAAAGCGTTAACTCATTGATTAATCATAAAAAAATTACTGCATTAACTCATTTGCTCCCAATAACGTGTAAATACGTTTTTATGTTTTAAGTGTCCCAAAGACGTATTTATACGTTTTTGTTTGTTTTTGTTTTTTTATGCTAGAGCATACAGAAGGCTTTGATGCAGCCTCTCAACTACAAAGAACGGTTGCATAAATGGTAGTTATTACACAAACGGCCAGCAGGTGGCAGCAGAGCAAAGGAGATCAACCAGGGCCATCTAGAAAAAAAAGCTAAATTACTTTGAATTTTAAATAGATTTGTGAAAACTGATGAAACTTAGCTCTCTTCTAATGCTAATTGCTGCAACGGATAGAAACATACATTTTTTATTTTTTTTATTATTTATTTATTTATTTTTTCCCCTGTGGCTACTTTTAGGTAGCTTAGCGCCACCAGAGTGTGAATGAATAACGTATCCGTTGTAAAGCATCTTTTGAGTGTCCAGAAAAGGTGCTATATAAATTTGATGCATTATTAGTCATATCGTGAAGAACATTTTTTACTTAGCTTCCCATTTTAAGTATAGCTACATTAGCTAGCTAAGCGTGTGACCTAACAAGGCAGCAGACTAGCAAGTCTTGTTAGCCGTTTGGAACGTTCAATTTTGTCTCAAGAAAACTCTGAAACATGCTGAAGCAGCAAGTCGAGATGTTAATCACACTTGTTTTTTTTTTTTTTTTCTTCTTTCCAAAACGTCATTGTAGACAGCTGGCTATCAATTGTGATGGCGCTACTCCGCCAAGCCCCAGTGACTTGATGGACGGTGATGAAGAGCGGAGAAAAAAAAACTGCGCTGACTCTGCTGCTCTTCCGGTCTCTGAAAGAATCACAGGTAATTGCATTCAATAAAATCAGACTCCAATCGATCATTTTTTATTTTTATTTTTTTTTGGGAACTTTGCGTTTGTTGTCAAGCCGCCTCGGATCCGTGCGAGTGGACGTGAGGCGAGCTTCATTTCCGCCTCCAGTGGAGGGAGACCACCTATTTTAGCGGCGAGGCCACCGGGGGACGATAGTGGATCGCACCCCGTCAGCCGCCGGTGGGGGGGGCCTCGCGTCTCACAGATGCCTTTGAGAGGCTCCGTCTCGCTTCGATTTCCATATCGTTAGGCTTGTCGGCGCATCGTTGCGCGCGGAAACCAGTTGTCGTGAAAGCTTGTCTCGCGATGTTTTTTTTTCTTTTTTTTTTCTTTTTTTTTTCTTGGCAATAAACGTGCATGGAGAAATTGGAGGAGGAGCCCAATTTTGCGTCTCCTCACCTCATTACCCGCACCTGGGTGTGACGGCAGGGGATCCTAATTGAAGTCGCTTGTTAACAACGCCCTAATGCGTCCTGACAGCAACAAGAAAGAGGGACGAAGGAGAGCTTAAAAAGGATGAGCGCACGGGCGAGATTGTCTGCCTTAAAGCCGACAATCGTCAATGAAACGACTTGATCGTAAATCATCCAAGCCTCCGTTTGTGGGGCCCCTCATGCGCACGCCGTTAGACGCCTTTGCTGATGTTAATAAACTAATGAACACAAATATTGTTTTGCAAGCAGCGCCGCAGCTCCACATGAAACGAATAAAACTGCAAAATAGATTCTTGTTTTTGTTCAATGTGCCTTGGGTCAATTTTTTATTTATTTTTTTTTTATTTATTTATTTATTTATTTTTTGCAACTGTGCCGCAATTGCAAACAAGTCAACACATGGGCATGCTGCTTATAATTGACAACAGGAAATGATTTTTTTTTTTCTTAATGTAACTTCTGAGTGGTTGATGGCAAATTTCCACCTCCCAGTGTGTGGGTAGTGAGGAAAGCTTGGAGATGATTACCCCCCCCCCACCATCATGCACATTCAGCCACAATCCACAAATAAATGTCCATTAAAATAGACACCATGGTGGATAACATGCCAGACCGATCGTAAATTAAAATTACATTTTCATAACCAAAGCAATACATGTGCTAAAATGTACATTAAATCTAACAAGGGATGTTTGCCTAAGGAAAAGCGATTTGAGCAATTTTTCAATATCAATTTTAGGTCCAAGCACTGGTATGCTTTTCTCAAATGTACTTTTAAAAAAAACAACTTTATACAAACTTTTTCTTACTATTAAGCAATATATTATGTATGTATTATTTATTATTTATTAATTGATTTATTTTTTTAATAATGGTGTTCAATCACCTGTTTGCTATTTTTAGAGCACACCTGCGGACTACTCATGTTGTCCTTGTGGCTAACTAGTGCACGGTGGCACCATTTTTTATTTTTTATTTTTTTTTATTTTATGTTTTCAGGACAATCCACATTAAAATAGTGCAACAAGGCATTCGTTGGGTAATCTGGCATTAGCGCAGTTGCTCTCTGTCACCTCTGCGCTCACTGTGAAGGACAAAAAAAAAAAAAAAGCGACTAGAATCTCATTAACTTCAAAGGGGTGGCTCATTTCCTCAATGGTATTTATTAAGAGAGTTGGGAATAAAAGCATTAACGTTAATTTTCTAGTAACGGGGTAATCGGATTAATTACTTCCCCAATTTGAGTGCAACGTGATTCCTAGTATAGTTACTTTGCTGAGTAACTAATTACTTTTCCAAAGCAGTAATTGTGTTGCTAACTGAATTATTTCTAATAAGTAATTTGTAACTATAACTGGTTACTTTTTTTGGGCAACCTGCCCAACACTAGTTATCGAAACTTTTTAAAACCACAGTAAACCGGTAACCAACCGATACCTACTCGTCGTATGGCTAGTTTTTAACACCTTGTTTTATAATTGCAGTGTTGGGTTAGCTGCCCATGTCACCTGTTACGGGTTATTTTAGAGAGAGAGCACTGGTAGCATCATATATCATTGGTAATAATTTGGCATTATATTCGTGAGCAGAAATGTCATCACAGTTGTGGGAAAGATGAAAATTCTTACCAGTAAGCACTATAAAGGTGTTGTTGTTTTTTTGTTTTTTTTAAGGCTTCAGCTAGAATTTGTGTGGGTAATGTTTTGGACTGACAATAGATCATATGAAACCTTTTCTAGAATGAACCACACTATTATTATTATTATTTATTTATTTTGATTTTTTTTGCCAAAGTCTAAATCCGAAAGCAAATTGCAACATAACGTGTCAGTATAGCAGGAAAATTCTTTGCATTCCCACAAAAATGCCGCATTGTTTTGACGAGTGAAGTCAGCTGGATGGTATTGGAATTGCCGTCGCTTAAAATGTGGAGGAAAAATGTATTTATTTATTTTTAAAGCTTTATCGGTGAAAGCTTCCGCACAAGCCCACATGATTTTTCCTGGGCAAAGCAGATTATGAATATGCAATATTTGTTCTTGTCCTTGCTGCAGCCTCCTGTGATGGTAATGCAACCCCACTGTTTATGCTAAGTTATTCTCCTCCTGATTGGAAAAAGTCATACTGGGGGAGCCTGGAGCACGTAGATATGACTTTTAATTTGGTTTGGTGATGCATTCGCCGCTATAAACAAGTAAGATGGTGGCGCGATCTGACACGGGCAGGGATGAAATTCCTGCTCGCTTTTTTATTTTTTATTTTTTTTTTCACGGTAGACTTTGTGGGCGGGGCATCTTGTAACATGCTAATGAGATATATGATGGCGCTTGGGTACAGACCATGTGAATGTTTCCTTCGCATGACTCTTTACCACTAAGTGCAGTGTGAAAAGGGTTTAATGTGACAAGCTGTGATAATGTGATAAGCACTAAGTTTCATCATTATTCATAAATCTTTTGAAAACACTGGCAAAAAGAGCTTGTTGCAACATGGCCCTGGCTGAGCTCTTATACTCTGCTGCCACCTGCTGGCCATTTTTTTGTAATAACTACCATTGCTTTCAACGCCCTCTTCATGTCCGAAGCTGTATCAAAGTCCTTCTGTATTCTCTAGCATTAAAAATAAAAACAAACAACAACAAAAAAGGGAGGGAAGGACAAAGTATTTTAAAACGTTTTTACACGTCTTTGGGATTGGATGCTTTTTAGTTTAAAAGAACTCACTTTAACCTCCAGGATTCCTCGCTGTTGCCTGGCCAATGGCAGAACCTGTTTCGGTTTTGGGAGTTGGAAGTTTGTAGTCCATCCACGTTCGTACCACCTAGCTAGCGCTAGGCTAACCTGGGAGATATCTGGGAAATACGTTTTTGGGAGTGAAGGACAAAGTATGTAAAAAAAAAAAAAAAAATTGCATGCTTTCTTCTTTTTTTTTTTTTTTTTTTTTTTTTTTTTTTAAATTTGAATATTTTCACTTGGGTTCTACTCACTTTTGTTATGTTCTGGGGTTGGATCCCAAAAACGCAGACACAAATAAGATTTTAACTCTTTATTCGCGTAACATCGAGAGGCGTAGAACAAACTTGACGAGACGAGAATCAACGAGAATGTATCGAGAATCACGAGACTCTAAGCTAACTTGGGCTGTGCGGGTGCACAGAGGAACAGAGGTAATAATCCGACAAAAACGCACACTTCTCAGACCGGCTTATGTAGACAACGAATCGATCTGATTGGCTGTGGGCTAAACATGTGGGTAACAGGACTGACATCGTATTATCTGATTGGCTGTTGACGAGAAAGGGGTAAAAAATTCCTGACATCACATAGCTTAAGACCAGTTGAAACTAGATGCTTGGTTCCATCAGTTCAAAACAGACACTTGACCTCTCATGGTCATGACCCAAACATAACCCTTGCATGACCCTATTCACGACAGTACGCATGACCCTAGTCATGACACTTGTTGCCAGGGATTTAGCTATTAATGGCTGCATTTTGAGTTATTTTGAGGAAACAAATTTATGCTGTTTAAGTTGTACAATGACTACTTTTTATTGTCATTTCTTCAGTATTTATCCCATGAAAAAAAAATAATTTAATACCTCTCTTTTGATAGCATAATTCATTTGCATTTTTTCTCGTCAGTCAAAACTGAGCATTATTACCATCAAACAAAAACAAAACAGTTCTGCTATTCTTGTTTGGATATAGCAGCGGCTATCGCCTATTGCAATCCACAAAACAATTAAAAAGTTTGCAAACAGAAGTAATAGAAACCTTCTTTAGCAAAGAAAACAATTGGGTGTTAATAAAAAGTTGCGCCACAAAGCAAAAAAAAAAAAAAAAAACAAAAAACAAAGATAAATGTTCGTTTCTAGCTCGCTGAAAAGTTTAAAGATCAATTTGGCAATTTTGAACTTCAGTATATGAAGTTGTTTTTTAAAGACATAAAAAAAAAAAAAGTATACAGGCTCCAAAAGCGTTTTAACTTGTAATGCTTTTTCCAGCCCTGGCTTGCAATGCAATTTAACATGAGGTCGACCTCAGCAACGCCTCGCGACCCTTAACTTCTGTCGTCGTGACAGTATCTTCGCCGAAGCGCTTGTAAGGTTGGCTGAGGAACGAAATGGTGCCTCGCGTGCATGTTTGTGCGAAGCGGGTCAATGTCAAAGGATGACTTGGAAACGGCCTCCCTTATCTACTTTTTATCTTGCCGCAGCCTTTTCGTAAAATATCAAATGAATCACCGTTTAGGAGCTTTTTTTTTTGGCGGCAACAAAATAACCTCATTACATTTTGTGGGAGGATTGACTCCCGTCGTCGACTCCTCCCCGGTTAATAATTAAAAACACTGATGCTCTTGTCACTTTCCATAAATCACATTTCAGCGCTATGGCTTTGTGTGTTGCCGTGTCACTTTTTTTTTTTTTTTTTTTTTTTTTTGTGCGCGCGCCGCGGGAGGTGTAAAACTACGGAGAGGTGACTTGCGAGGTGACCGCCACGGTTCGATGATGGATGGCCGTGTTTGCGCAACTATTTTGATGAGCTGCTGACAGTGGACTGGGGAGTTGAGGCTAAATTCTAATATTTGCTGTACTTATATTCATATAATAATTATCATTTCTACTCAAGTCTGTTCGTTTTGTAGCATTAATTTTTTTTATTTTTTGTTTTTGTTTTCGTCCAATCAGATTTCAACCTCTGTGCTACCCAGAATATTCAGACCAATATAATGTATCTTGAACTATATTAGCCAATGGAACTTTCTCATCAACCAATCAGATTTCAACTTTGCCTAAAGGTAAGCTGGCCCAAAATAACGTCAGCGTTTTTCTGTCCTCTGATTGGTCAGAGCAAAACGTACTTCGACTAGCAAAATACCTCTGTGGCCAATACGTTTAATAATGCGACTAGCATGCCAATAAAACTCTTCTTAACCGATTATTCCTTCAATTTTAAGCCAGTATAAAAAGTATACACACCCCTGTTCAAATGCCAGGTGTTTGATATAGAAACTGACACCAAGATTAAACATTTAAGAACTTTTTGCCACCATTAATGCAACCTAATTTGAAAAAAATAAATAAATCTTGTACAGTGAAGTAAAAATGAAAAACTATGACATGGTTGCATAAGTGTGCACACCCACTTAAAACTGGGAATGTAGCTGTATTCATACAAATCCGATCACATTCATACTCATGTTAAATGAGTTGGCACACATGCTACCATTTAGTGCCTCTGATTAAGTTTAGATGTTCTAGGTGGCTTTTCCTGACATTTTTGTCATTAGTTATATCTTGCAGCAAAAAAGGCACGTTACACCGCTTTTGTTGGATCTCCTACACCTTCCTTTTTCCTGTGATCCTGTGATGGCCCAGGTGTGCTGTCGAGAGGGTTTCTCCCCAACCCTGCTCCCCCCCCCCCACCTACATGTGCACATCTCATTTTGTTGTAACATCTTTTATTATGTGGCGTTATGTGCGGAGGTTTTTTTTTTGTTTCCAGGTTCACACTATGCCCCCCATGAGCTCGAGCCTTTTTTTTTTTTTTTTTTTTTAAATCTAACAACCCTGAGGTGCTAAAAGGCAAGCAAGCCATGAGGCTTCCTTTTTTTTTCCAAGTTCATACTGTGCCCCCCCATGAGCTTGAGCCTTGTCTTTTCAATTGTTTTTCCCTTGTTTTTTTTTTTTGTTTTTTTAAATCTAACAACCTTGAGGCGCTAAAAGGCAGGCAAGCAAGCAACTAGGCTTCCCGTTCCGTCTCCCCCTATTGTTCATGTTTTTTCCCCTCAAATTTCTTCGACTGTTGTGTCTTGGGGAATTGCCCTTTTTTGGGATCAATAAAGTCATCTGAATTTGAATAGAGCTACCAAGCGTTGAGAATTCTGCTGCCCCTTAAACTAATTCTCCTCACATGCTTTGACGTCCTCGATTGATCCCAATGCATGGCTACTTTGTTTTTCCGCATTTCAAAATGAAATGCAGTTTGTAATCGAAAAACAAATCGTTTCTCCCAAGCAATTTGCTGACTCTCCAAGCCTCAATGTTTCTTCCTTCACTTGCTCTTATCACCAAGGACAGAGGAGGTAATGCACGCTGATCTTCTTGACACTTTTTGGAGCCCTCCGCATTGGTGTAAGTTTTTTTTTTTTTTTTTTTTTTTTTTGTGTTGTTGTTGTGAGTGTACACATTCGCCGGCGAGACCTCCAGTTATAAATTGTTGACAACCTGCAGTAATTACTGATGTGCGCTCTGATAGCTCGAGCCTCCAAGTCCAAGGAGGATAAGGAGATAAAGCCGATAGTTTTCAATCTTTGTCATATATAATAATGAGACTCGCGCATCAGTTCAGAATAATCAACACTGGACGCTGTTTGAGCACGGAAAATAATTTGGCTCGTCTCCTTGCGAACTTCTTCAGCGCGTCTCCTTGCCGTGTTTCTGATTACGGAACTGGGATGTAAATAGTTGCAAAGTAACGAATTCCCAGCGCGCGCTCCGACATGTGAAAGGGCCGGATGACATTTCGATCGCATTTGTCTCTCTCTGTGGGTGAACCGTGTCAAAAGAGCAAATCCTCGCTTTTCATCTCGCCCCCCATCTCTAATTACTGTGCAGCGAATCGTGTTATTTTTCCCTTCTTTTGATATCATCTCATTGGCTCGTTTGCTCGCTCTCCCTCGCACGCGCGCATGCAAACGCGTTCAACGGCAGAAAGATTTGGGAATCAAGTCGATTGTGTCAAACTAGTGAGAGGTGTTTCTTGTAGCATCTTTTTTTTTATTGGAAGTTTGTTTTTCTATGCATAATATTTTTCAGTACAACGTGCATCGTATTGGCATGTTATTTTTTTTTTTGTGTGTGTATACTTTATTTCCATAGAATGAAAGACAAAATAGCTAGGTTATTACTAGGGGTGTTAAAAAAAAAAATAAATCGTTTCGGCAATATATCGTCATATTACAGCTCGCAATTCTCGAATCGATTCAATAGGCAGCCGAATCGATTTTTAACTCTGACCGCCTACGTTTTTTTATTGTATTTTTTTTTATTTATTTTTTTTTATTTATTTTTTTTTCCCCCTCAGTGCAACGTTGAAGTGCAGAGCTGCCCGGTCAATGGGTTGTGGAATCAAAAACACTAACTATGGCCAGCAGATGAAAGCATTGTCTCTTTTCGTGAATGATCAAAGCCTTTGTCATTTCAAAGTTGTTTTTTTTTGATAACCTGTGGCAGTAAAAAGAGTTAAACATCCATTTTTGATGGAAAAATATTCAACAAAACGTCTTACTTAGGATTAGGATTTACACCTGAAGCATGGAAGAATGTTAAATGAATGGAACATTAAGCCTTAATATTTTATTTCGGTGCTGTTCAAACATGAAACAGATTATAACCTGTGTACAGTTTACTGAATAGTATTTTCTAAATTTGAGTAAAAAAAATCGCAACAATCGACTTATAAATTCATATCGGGATTAATCGGAATCGAATCGTGATACGGATTGAATCATCAGATACTAGGCAATTCACACCCCAAGTTATTACTAAATACCTATAGCTGTTTGACATGAATAAATATGCTAAAAATTTGCTAAAAATGCAATTTCACTTACACTTTAATTACAACTGCTTTTGAACGCCACCATGTTTTGTTTGCTTTTGATTCCTGTCCTTTTGACAACATTAACTGCTTTCCACTCACTACCCACTCTACGTTTCTAATCTCTTTCACGTGCTATAATTACTTTCATTTGCTTGATTGCTTCGTTTGATTGATTTTTGAGATTGTTTCGCCGTTTTTCCTAATGACTTAAACCGTGAACGTACTGACACGCATGATAAGCAAAACAAAAAACGCGTAATACTTGTTTAATGTCTGCATTTGGATTGTGTGCGTTAGTGCTTAACTTTGCCCGTTTGACTTTTGGGGAGAGGGAAAAAAAAAAAAAAGTCAAAGTGGGCTACTTTTGGCTTTCTGGTTTGTTTCCATGGCAATCTTGAAGTTGCTGTTGCAAAGGAAAATATCATTACAGTATCTGAGTGTAGCTTGCTCGCACTGTACCTTTCATCCTTGCGATGCTGCAAACGATCCGCAATGCAAGCGGCTAATTACACGTGGCGGTTTAATAAGCCTAACAAGAGTCGCGAATCCTTGTCTCCTAATGAGCCAACAAGTGTTTTTGTGGTGAGAAGCAAAGCTCGCCTCTGTGTGAGACTCGTTTTCCTTATTCTCAATGCACAAAGGATTTTTCATTCTTTAGCTTTTCTGTATGGAACGCTAACTTGTTAATTTATATACTGTTTAATATTACATTAAAGATAGGAGTAAAAAAACGAAGGACATTTTATCTATACTGTAATTAGTTTTATTTTTAGTTTTGTAAACATAAAATGTAGTTTCAGTTTTCTTTTTTGAAAAGCATCTTCGTTTTTATCTTATTTCATTCACAAAATTGTAGTTTTGAATTTGAGGTTTTTTTTTGTTAGTTTTAGTTAACTAAAATAACCTTTAATAGCACCTGTGTTTTTCGACATCCTCCCTTCTTACTTTGACCATCTCCAAACATTTTTGTTTTTATTTTATTTGAACTGAGTCAAATGCCATTTTTAGCACAACTAAAAAAATGGTTGGCGGGCCGCAAATGGCCCCCGGGCCGTAGTTTGTACACCACTGCTCTATATGTTCAAACTTAGATCATTTGTGAAATACGACTTTGGGGGAAAAGTCTGATTCTTGGTCTATCCACCAAAAAACTAGAGCAGCGAAGAAGAATGCTTTAATAAAATAAATGATGTCACCCCTCAATATTGAGAGGGCCCTATTTAAATAAATCCCATTATCAACATGCTGAAGTAGCTGTTACATGACAGAGATGTGCCGCAAAAGCGAGCCAGTGAATGACAAAGAGGACAAAAGGTAGGCGAGGCGAGATTGCGTCAAAGGGAAACAAAAGAGGGCAGTCCGGCGCTCGCTGGAGGAAGGAGGAAGGAGGGGACGCCATCACGCATTCACTTCACAGTCGCACCAATTTCCAGTCTTAACCTCATCCACGCCGGGTGATGATGAAGAACACAGCCCAGGGTCACCTTGCTCCGGCGCCGTCCCAAGGCAGGAACACTTACGGATTCATGACATGCGTACAGTCGCTTTGAATTATGTGCCAATATAACAAATCCAACGCTGGGAATTAGTCAGTGACACTCTCCAAGATACTTCTCTCCACCAGGAAGGCTGATTGAGTCTCCGTACTGTAGATGTTTTAATCGGCATGTGTTTATCATCATGACGACGTTTCTCAACTTGCCATGTGCAAGTTTGAAAATTCATTTTGGATTTGCACAGAAATTGGGCACTTCCTTAGATTTTTTTCATTGCGCTTCAATCCGCTTCCTCTTTGGGGTGAGAGGAGGCTTTGTGTCAAATTTTGACTGCTTGATATTTTCATGGGACGACACCGAAGAACACTTTGACTCGATGAGAATTAGTCAGTGTACAACGTATAAATGTATTGTTCGTTCAAAATAACTCAAAGCACAATCAACTCAACTCTATATTGATAGAGCACTTTAAGACAACCTGTTTTGAACATCGGGCCAGCAGATACAATGAAAACATCAGAGGCCCTAGAATTGAGCCTTGTGGAACACCACACTCCGTTATATGTAGGGATGTAACGATAACTGAAATGCCACAATATCATCGTCATGTCACGATATTAAAAGCAGCACATCTGTTTGTAATTCCAGTTTGTGCAAGCGTTCATGGCCAACAACGAGGCACTCTACAGTGGACATGCTAGCCCAAAGCTTTTGTCCAAGTGATGGCTATCAAGTCAGACATAAAAAAATAAAATAAAAAAAAGACAAACATGTTTCCCACACTATTTTAATAGTCTGTGTGACATGCATCCACTCACAGCAGACAACGAGGCACTCTACAGTGTGGCCACTGCGCGAAACCACCCACTCGCTGGCTGTCGAGTCAAAAAAAAATAATCCCTCATATTCTGCCTTTTCACGCCATAGCACAATAATCTCCAAATAATACTAAACGTGCAAATATGTTTGTTGAAGTAGTTGTCTTCCATATAGTTGTAGTTATGCATGTTTTAACTACTTTTTTTTTTTTTTTTTTTGGAAGAAGAACTAAGTAAGGTTAATATTCTTTTCGTGTTCCATTTACTTTGTAAAACCTGAACACCATTTCACATCGCATTGCTAACCTGTGCCGACACGCATATTGCACATACCAAAAACTGCTGTTCTCAAAACGGTCTGGTCTTGAAGATGTCACAAAATCACTGATTACAATTTCCTTAAGAAGAGTGCACATATCACGTAACTTCAACAACAGAGAACCCCGCATTACATCCTTCCTCACGTATCCAATTCCCCGCACAGACTACAGGGTTAATACATTCGCCGCTACCCCCCTGTGCTAAATTGGTTGCTGTGTAGTGGTTTAGGGAGTCATCAAAGCGGCTGATTGCTGTCCACTCACCTGTCCTGACCTCTGGGCTCTCACCGTCAAAGTGCCGGGTTACGTGAGGTACGCCACAGATGGCGAATGAGGTCGGCTCCATGTTAAAAAAAAAAAAAAAAAAAAAAATGTTAATCATATATTTACACAGATGTGAAAGAATGTAAATAGTGCTGTGGACAATTATTAGGGTGTAGAATATGCACTATGAGCATGCAGGGAGGAAATTGAGTTTGAGGAAGGTTAATGAAGCATGTTAATGCGAAACATGCACGTGTAAAGGTGAAAAAATGGCTGCATTGGAATTTTTTTTCCCCCCCATTTTGCAGACCAAAATGGGTTTGCACATTGCTCAAAATTACTTGACACACAGCCATTAAAACTCATTCACTCACCGCCATTTTCACAGAAGCAATCCCGTTCGCTCCCGGCTGTTTTACTGAATTTTGACTGATTTTGCAAGGCCTACAGAATATTGTTTTCTATTACTATAAAAGCATGGAACCTATCAAACGAAAGATTAAAGTCTCTACTTTCATCAGGAAAAAAAAAGTATTTCTTTCTGTTTCCGTTTTGCAGCAATTAGCATTAGAAGTGAGCTATTTAAAATTGTAATTGAGCTCTTTTTTTTTTCTACATGGCCCTGGTTGATCTCCTTTGCTCTGCTGCCACCTGCTGGCCGTTTGTGTAATAACTACCATTTCTGCAACCGTTCTTTGCAGTTGAGAGGCTGAATCAAAGGGTTCTGTTTGCTCTAGCAAAAAAAAACAAAAAAAACGTATAAATACGTCTTTGGGACACTTTAAAAAAAAAGTATTTACATGTTATTGGGAGCAAATGAGTGAATGTTGGTATTGGAAACAAAAGTGAGTACACCCCAAAGTGAAACATTTTCCATAGTGAGCAAATATTAACTTTTTTTTTTCTTTAACATTTTGCATGTATCCTGGGCCATATTTGCATCGCATACAAGTAATGCTTTTCATCTAAAGCCAGCCTTAGTAGGGCAAAAACGATTGCATTGAAAAGTTGTATCTCGTAAGCCCGCCATTCATCCCGGCGGCAGCGTGTTAAAAGAAGGTTCCAAGCCGGGGAAGATGCATGAGAAAAGGGGAGCTTTGCGGGGAGCGCTCAAATCTTACGTTGAGAAGAAATGAGAGCGGCATCGGGGTCGCTCCGTCAACATGACCTGCATCAACCTTTCGCAAAACGCTGTTTGAATAAGCGCTGCCTGGCTGCCACCCCGACGTGACCCCCGTGGGCTTGTGGGTGTGAATATTTATAGACGGCGTCGAGATGCTTTGCTGAACATGATCCCAGTGAGAAATGCATGTCGCCGCAACAAATGCTTTACAAAGTGTATTGGAAGTCGAAAAATGCTATTCATGCATTCCCCAATTCCAGTGTAAAATCCACTTTTTGCTATGGCCGCATCCCTCGCCCCGATTATCACAGCTTTTCACCTTGAATATCTGACATGACTTATAGGAAGGTACAGCACTTTAACGTGAATGTCACGGCACAATTAGATCCAGGGGTGCCCGCGGGCCGGATTAGGCCCACAAAGTGGTTTAATCCGGCCCGCGAGACGATTTTGTAAGGTAAAAAATTTGTAACGTTGGACCAATTAACTCATTTGCTCCCAATAACGTGTAAATATGTTTTTTTAATGTAGGTGTCCCAAAGACGTATTTATACGTTTGTTTTTTTTAATGCTAGAGCATACAAAAGGCTTTGATGCAGCCTCTCAACTGCAAAGAACGGTTGCAGAAATGGTAGTTATTACACAAACGGCCAGCAGGTGGCAGCAGAGCAAACGAGATCAACCAGGGCCGTGTAGAAAAAAAGGCTAAATTACAATTTTAAATAGATTTGTGAAAACTGATGAAACTTAGCTCGCTTCTAATGCTAATTGGTGCAAAACGGAAACAGATAGAAACATCCTTTTTTTTTTTTTTTTTTTTTTTTCATTCTGGGAACAATATATATGCAAAACAGGTCGATTTAACATGTCTGGAACTCATACATGCAAAGTGTTGCCGACTTCCATTTGCATTTGTGTTATTTTCTGGAACAATATGATTCCAGTTGAGCTCCATAATTTAGGGCTGGCCCACAAATAGCCGGAAATCTGCGTATAACTGACGGCAATTGTTTTGAAATTATAGTACAGTATAGTGACGGCGTACATTCAGTCAGTCATGATTGCAGTTCACACAGGTTTAAAAAAAAAAAAAAAAAAAAAAAAAAAAAATCCTAAATCCCTCAAATATATCTTTATGCTACATGAGAAATTAAAAACTAAATATTCTGTAATATGTCTATTTTAAAATGCAGCATATCAGCTCAGTCAGTTTGTGACGTTTGTTTGCACAAGGCAGCTACTTTTCTTCCTGACATGGAAAAAAAAAGTAATAGCACTTGACATAAACGGCGTGAATTAACCTCGAATGTGGCATCTTTTACACATTGCATGCAAAGATGCTTAGTATGACACGTTTTCCAGTGTCCTAGTTAGCTACGACGGCGTGGTGTCGCACGTCAACACAGCCAGCCTGATAAATGCAATTCCTTAATGGTTCCTTCTTATCAGCCAGTTTTTGCCTTTGTTACCTGTCAAAATATCTTTTTTTTTTTTTTTTTAAAAAGTGTATTATGCCAGTTCAGTATGATAGTAAAGCAATAGATCAAGTTGTCTCCCGCTATTCGTCTTCACCGTCGTTGAATCTGCGCAGTCAGCAGGAAGACTTGGAAAAAAATATCAGCAGTTGCTCTCAGAAGTTTTCATTTGGATCGTTTTGTCATTCATGTAACACTTTGTAAAAGTTGACCAATAAAATAAAGGTTTTAAAATGTATTTTATTGACTATGGAAAATATAATACCAGTGTCATGTTAACTAGCCATTTGTGGACTGCCAGGACACGCCATGTTGTTAGCATTAGCATGAAAGATAATGCTATTAAGAGTCACATAAAAATTATCGGAAAATCTTTTTACCAAAATGTTACTATTTAACAGATACAAATTCAGTTAATACTGTTAATTCATATTTCCCTTTAGTGGCACACAACAGTTTTTATTTTTATTTTTTATTAAATATTGTGGACCAGCTAGGACACGCGATGTCGTTAGCATTAGCATCAAATATCGTGCTATTAATTTGTATACAATTCTCGTAATTTGATTATTAAACGGATACAAATTCAGCACTGTTAATTTATATTTCACTTTTGTGGCACACTATTTATTTACTTATTTATTTTAGAATTTTCAATTTGTGAACCAGGATTAGGGTACTCCATGTTGTTAGCATTAGCATCAAATGCTATTGATTTGTTGACCAAGTCTTCTATTGAACAGATACAAATTCAGCACTGTTAATTTATATTTCACTTTAGTGGCACACTAGTTTGTTTTTTAGATTTTTTTTTTTTGGACATGTTCTATGTTGCTAGCATTAGCACCAAAGATAATGCTACTGATTTGTATGCAGTTGCCATCAAATGTTTTGAGCAAGCTTTCATGAGTGTACAGATACAAATTTAGCACCGCTAGCTACTACTTTATATTTGATTTTAGTAGCACACTACACAATTTTTGGTGCACTACGGGACATCTATTTTTTTTCCCCCGAATTCAGTACATATCTTTTTTATTTTATTTTTTATTTTTATTTTTTTTTTGCAAAAGCTGTATATTAAAAATATGTATATTATGCAAAAATTTCATTGCTACATGTTTTGGCTACTTGTAGCTGTTAAATGATAGCAAAGGTTCCACCAACTGTCTTGTTTTGCATCCGATTGCAGTTTAATAATGCTGGTAACGAGGTCTGGCAGAGAATTAATATAAATTAAATTGGACCTAAATGTGCCTGCAAACTTGTTTTCATTAACGGCAAAGTGACAAATATGATTTATTTATTTATTTTTTTTTGGGGTGGGATACTCTTGCCAAGAGGCACACGCAATAAGCTGACATGAGTTATTTCATTGTTTTGAGCTTAATTAGCTTTTGATAAATCTTTATGAGGGCGGTGTCGATGAAGGCAGGGACGAGGGGAGAGTAAAATAAAACGCCTTTGACTGACTGATCGCCTCTGGGCCTCCGTCCCTTTACGGTGTGTGTTGGGGGGGGGGGGGGGGGGGGTTCATATGTTCTGCTCTGAATTAGGTTATAATCATTTACAGAGGGGTATCTATTGCAAGAAAGATGAAGAGCTCTCCTCTGTGGTTTATCTCCCGACGCTGAAGCCATTCGTCATGTAGTAGCACCGCGCCATATTGATTATGCTTCCTACATTTTGAAAGCCTAAGAGCTGCTCTAAATGAGTTTAAAGCCAGCCAGCGAGAGCCACCTGAGAATTACAAAGGAGAGCTCATCTGAAGGCACCAATCAGATCATATGTAACTCCCTTATGAACGTCGGAGCTCTATATCCGTGTCGGCCTTTTTTTTTTTTTGGTCTCGTACAAATGTACAGTACGTGCGCACAGCTGCTGGAAATGGACTCGACAATGAATGATCATGCAGATTGGATGTGCCGTGTTGGAACAAACGACTGACTGAATGAATTAAAACAGTTTAATGGGGTTGTTGGCACAAAAGTAGAAATGGCACTTTGCTTTCTAGCATTTTTATGGATGAGAGATGAGATAGAAAAATAGTAAAAGCTCAAATTGATCACAAGAAGCAGAAATGAGTGTGTGAATTTACTGTTTTGGTTTGTGTCAGAGCTTTGGTCATCACCCTTTTCATCACCCATAGTTGGATTAAATTAGCAGCATAAGACATATAGTGACTGCGTGCGGTAAATAGACTAAATTAAGGTACGGATGTGGTGGAATTCAGGTACACGTACTCTATTTTGAGTATCATTCATTTCCTTAATTAAGAAACCTGTTTGTCATCCACAAAAATGACAAAAATTGCGGCTAATGCGCGCTTATGCTAGCCTAAAGGCCACATGCTTCTGCTGTTCAAATGCATCTAACCTGAAAACAAAACAACAAATAAAAATGCAGTACCCAAGTATTAAGGTGTATTTTTGTTCCCAATTTTCATCTATTTAGTTTATAATTTTCTGTTCAAGAGAATTATAAGCTATGCTAATAAATTACGCTAGCTAGTGGTTAACAACATGCAACATCTACAGTTTTGGGCCAACCTAAAAACTGCTTCTTTTTTTTTTTTTTTTCAAACAGGTTTTTGTTGATCAGAAATTGTCATCTAGTCTGAAAACAAAATAGAAGTAAAGTGTATTTTTTTTTTTTTTAATTATGAGCTGAATAACCATATTTTGTTGCAGTTGACGTTAGCAAAACTGTGGAGCCGTTATGATAGCCAACGCGAGTTAATCATTCAGATATGAATATTTGTCTAACAACTCAAAAATGAATACATTTGGCTTTTTGGTTTCGGGATGAATATAGTCATTCCATCGGGTAGAAACGTACATTTCAAGACCTTACCTGTGAAATCTGTTACTTGTTACACTGGAGAGAACAAATGAATCACCTTCTCTTCTTTTCGTCACCTATTGCGCCACTGCAAAGAAGTGTTAAAAATATATTATTTTCAAGGGTACATCGTGTCTCTCTTTTGCTGTGAAATGTGACTCGGGTTTGTCAGCTCAAATGTTCTTCTTCAAATTAGTACTTGTCAAAAGTTTGCCATGCAGTGATGGCAATATCTGTAGACTGTAACATATCTTTTTCTTCACAAGTTTTTTTGGATACTTTGTATTCAAATAGTAGTTTATGGTAAATACACATTTTCTTTATGGTATACCTTTTAATTTATTTGGTGATTCCTATAAATTGGCTGCGGACCAGGAAAAACCTGACGAAATGCAAACATGGTAGACGCACACAAATGCGTATGTTGCATATTTGTCATGTCACGGTGCTGATATGACTTAACACCACCTCACTTTTTTTCACATCTGGATGCGATGCTCCGACTTCCTCTTTAGCGTATTGGACAGCATGATGAATGTGTCGCCATGCGTGTTTTGGTCCAGTATATTACCATGT